>NC_031773.1:55417069-55447588 GCF_001522545.3 Parus major | reverse complement strand
AGGCCCCGCCGCGCCCCGCCGTGAGGGGAGCCGCGGCCGCAGCGCTCCCGGGCGCTGCTGAGGGGCCGCACGGGGATGCCGAGCGGTGGCTGTCGTTTGTTTTCGGTTTTTTGGTTTTTTTTTTTTTAGGTGGCATGAGCAGTTCTTTGTGAATCGCTTTGGGTTCAGCTTTTTTTAATGGCTAAACCTTATTCATTGATTCATTAATATTATTTAGGAAGAGTTCTCCTTCTGCAAGTCAGTAAGGGATCGCAAGCTTTATCGCAATTTATTTAAAAAATATTTTTTTCCCCTTTCCCCTCCCCCGTATATATATATTCATATATGTAAATAGAAATGTGTTTATTTATACATAAATAAAAATAAGTTTAAAAAACAAACTCACGAGATATGTATATTTTTGAGCTATTGGGAAACTACCCTTAAGGCAAGTTAACTCGCATGATGTCTCAGTTCCCAGAGAGCTCAACTGCTCCATCTAATACAAAGCATGTAGCTTCTGCCTTTTTGGGGAAGGTACCTTAGTGAAGTAAAGAAGTATCTCCTACCCACTTCAGGGAAAAAAAAAAAAAAAAAGCACAGAAAGATACAAAGTAACATTTTGTTGTTGTTGTTCTGGTGATACCCCAGTAAGGATCCAGACTTGAGACCATTCTCTCCTGAATTTCAGGGTGTCCCAAAGCTGCTGCGTTGTTCTTCCCTCCCTGAGCGAGAGCTGACACCTGGAAATGGCACAAAGATTTGAATGGATGTGGCACAAGAGCCAGGGCTGGGCTTCCTTGTCCCCTGGGATCACCGACTCTTCCAGGGGTCTCACAAATGAGCTTCGTTATGGAAAGAACAAATGAGCTGCTAATGAGTATTTTCCTAATTCTGAAGCCTTCTCCATGTGTGCAGGATCAGAGCACTGAGATAATATTATGCTCCAGCCTGAGCACATGTCAGAAATCAGATGGGGCAAACAGGACTTTTAGTAGTTATAATGCCTCCACAATATCACAGGGAGATAAGGTTCTTTAAAAACGTTGTTATTATGTTTAGACTATAATGAATACAACGTGTTAGACATTCTTGGCTCAACACTGCTCTACACAGTTATTTTCCTACATGCCATGATTTTCCTCTGTGACATTTAGCAGACTGCCAAACTTTTTTTTTTTTGCCTTTAAAGTAGAACTATTCCATTTGTATTAGCCAATGCTGAATCATTTTGGGTCAGAGACTGGAGAGGGTACGTGCTGTGGATGGCATATATTAGTGGAAAGAAAAGCTCAGTCTGGTAGTTGTAAATGCAACTGTTATGCTTTTATAAATGGGTGGGGGAGAAGCTAAATCAAAAAAAACCCCAAAAAACCACCAAAAAACCAACCTAAACTTACTTGTTTTGCTGCTAGGGAAGACTTTCTCAATGTTATCTACTGCACTCTGGTGTTCTGCAAGTACATTCAAGCCCCTGAGGCATGCAGGAAGCTGGTTTGTCAGGAAGTACCGGCTACTCAACATTATCCTCAATTCCTAAATCATATTTGAAGATGCATTCATGTTGATTTAATATTGTTTTTATAGTCTGTGTGCAGTATATATGTACTCCTCCACTTTGGGGAAAGTCAGAATACCTTTCTTAAAGGATAACATTTAAATTACCCTGCTTTTGCAATAAATGTGCTGGTTTATGAACATATGAGGACAAGGATGTTTTATATGTTAGGCCCAGTAGAAAAAGAAGGCTGTTCTGTCATGATATTGTGAGAATTACTAAAAAAGAAGAGTTTACATTCTGATTTCCACATGAGTCTATATGCCTGGACTAAATCTGCCCCAGTGTGAGAGAAGTGGCTGACATTGCTGCAGGGCCACTTTCTATCATACTGAAATTTATAATTAAAAGATATGGAGGTCAGAGGATATCTTTTATGACAGGAAGAGGGCAAATGTCAGACACATCTACAAGAAGAGCCCAAAAGAAGGCCGAGGAAACTAAAGACACATTAGTGTTGCTTCAACCTCTGGGGCAGTGATGGATCAAACTCCTCCTAAAAACTATAGCAAACCAAGTGAAGCAGGTGATTTTTCTGCACAGACAGTAAATATGCTATTGTGAGATCTGAAAGCAGCACCAATAAAATATTTGATGTGAAAACTTGTGATAATTGTGTTGCAAATATTTGAGAGTTTATTTGAATAAAGCAGTAGTATTGATTTAACCATCATGAGGATGTAAGCAAAGAAAGGTTAGTAGGGAGGAAAAATATTTTGCCATTCTAACCAGTATCCTAAGGAGAAATGATAATTTTGCCATAGAAGCCCTTTCTCAGAGCTGAAAATTATTTTAGTCACAGGATATTAAAACGAATTTTAAAAAGTATTCTTTTACTTTCATATTAAATAATATACAACTTTGAATGTAAGTCCTCAGTACACATATGTTTAACATTTTAATACCACTCTTCATCTCCCATGTGTAGCTGGAAAGAGAAATGGAAATCATACTTCTTTCAGCTAGAACTTTTGTAAAATGAGCACCAGATGGAGCCAGAAAACCACCTATTAAAATTTCTGTTAAAGTTTTATTATGTTTAATAAATCTGTACATTTTGGGTTTAGTTCTGCCCATTTTCTTTCCTTTAGTAAAATATCTTTTATAATCTGTGATGTGATTTCAAGGATTCTGAGAAGTTGTAATTATCCAGGACATTTTGGTCTTGCCATGGAGACATGCACTATTATAGTATAGAATAGATATAGAATGTATTATGCACTTGACATGTGTTGAACAATTTGTAATAAGAAATCAGAACAGCAGGGCAGTCAGTTTGTCAAAAACTTAGTAGAACTTATGACCTTTCAATAAACCAAGTGTAATTGCCTACCTCAAAAAAAAATAGGTAGCCTTTAATCTAAAATCTTTCCTGGTGGAGGTGCAGATTAAAGTTGTTGAAAACATATTTTCCATAATAACTTTCAATGCCTTTTCTTTTCTCTTAGTGGCTGTATTTCAAAGGCCCTCTGGAGTTCTCAGATCAATATTTTCAACTACATTTTTGACTGAAAAACAGAAGGCATCCCTGACTCACCATGTGAGTCAAACTGTTTAAGGCCAAATTTTCAAATGTAGGTATGACTAGAAGAGGTAGTTGGCTTTGGTGGTTCATAACGACCTTCTCAAAGTCAGTTTTTACACAGAGCACTCTGAGAGCTGATTCTGTACACTGGAGTCTGCCTGGCTTTGTGTGAATGATTTGTCAGAGGCAGAGAGAGCAGCTTAGCCCTTGGTGCCAGCCCTCAGCCAGCCTGGGGTGTGTGCCACCTGGGAGCAAACAATCCTCAGCACCTGCTGGAACACAGAGATGTCAGGCAGTTCTGAGCCCAGAGTGAGCTCTACAGTGCACTCCAGAGCACTCCCTTCTCCTGAAAGTGCTCCTTAGGAGAAAGTGGGGAAACTTTAGAGCACGAGGAACATCAGCCCCAGGAGAACCAGGAGAGATAAAACTTCAGAAGGTCTCTGAGCAGCAGGGCTGAAGGGCAGCATGAATCGTAAGTTGGACTTGAGGGGTCTGTCGCACTCCCAGGGTGACACAAAAACACAGAACCCAGGCCCCCCCTTCAGTGAACATTGTTTCTGCATTTCCAATAAATCAAGAAAGTGGTCCTTATTCCCATGGCATGGTCTGATGATGGATGTTCTAATTCAATCTATGAATCTAAACATCTAAGGCATGTTCCTCTCTAGGCTAACTTCACAAGTCACCTGGCGCAAGGGGAGGGACTCAAAGGGACTTGAGGAACAGATAGAAAACGCAGAATACAGGCAAGATTTTCTCAATGTGCAAAATAATAGCAATGGGAACGTCCTACAACAATCCAACCATGGGAATTTGAAATACTTTGAGTGAAAAAAACCAAAACAGCATAACCACGCTTCTTTTTTTCTTGTTGATGCATGAAACTGCATTTTGTGACCCTCTTAGCTATTCATTCCATCCTAGCATTGCAACTTAATTCTGCATTTCCACAGAAGGACATCTACAAGCCCTGTGTATGATTTTATCATATGCTTTGAAGTTATCTCTCACAGATTGATACGTACAGGCCTACATATGGCTGTAACTTGCCTGCTTAATATCTGACCACATACCTTACTGCCTCTGATTTTACCCATGTAAATGGCTCTGCTTTATCCTTTTATCTCTACTCATTCAGTATATTTATATGTATAGACAACTTTTATTTGACTTGGACTCAGCCTTCAACTGTTTCATCATGAGGTCGGTGAGATGACGGTGCAGGTTGGTCAGAGAGGCCGTGCCATACACATCTTTCAGGTTTTCTTTTTCTTCTTTTAAAGGAGGAAGGAGATTTTTCAGTCTTTGCATGCAAAAATAAATAAATAAACATCTACCCTGCCAGGAGAAATAGAAACCTGTTCAATATAAGTTCCAGTGTACAATGAAAAAAATCCCTCAAACCCAAAAGACTGATAATTTTATTTATTGGCAGGGTAGTGGAGTATCTTGAATGTAAATGAGTAATGATTTTAAGTTTTTACCCTGGAGCTACAACATCTAGAAATGCTCTTTAAACAACTCCTCCCTCAGCCAGTTGAGATGTTCTCATGATCACATGTCCCTGGAATTAGAAATTCAAAAAGTGGAGGCTGAGTCAAGCAATAAATTATTGAGTAATGATATCTTTCAGCTCTAGCTGCTGGGCTGTGGCCTGAAAAAGACAATATATGAGAAGTAGATAATATATGAGGAATATATAATTCTCCAGTGATTCAAAACAAGGCATAATTGCATGAGTAGATAATAGATGTGTAATGAATTCCACTCTGTGCCAGCCCCACAGAGTGCACGGGTGCCAGTCATGCAGATTTAGCTGGCATTTCAAGCTGTAACTGTTCATCCAGCTGTGGGAGCTCCTGGTTGCACTCCTGACATTCTGGTTTAGAGACAATCATCACAATCACATCAGGTTGAGACACTGGGGAAATAGTCCCATCACTCATAGGATGACAGCCATCACCAGCACACCAGTTTTCTGAAATTGTTTCTCAAAACAACACTGGAGCTCTTTAAGAACTCAAATCCTGTCAAAAGTACAGAAAAATGAGCAAAGAAAACCTATTTGTAGCTAAGCTTTCTTGCTGCAGTTAAGGCCCTGAATGCACCCACAGGCTTTACAGCCTTGGCTACCACCCCTGGGTTGTGAGACAGAGCTGGGAGAAACCCCACTGGGGACCTCGGTGCCTTGGATCTGAAGCTGAGCTTGCTTCCTGCTGCTAAGGTGTTTCTGGCTACTAAAACAATAAAACATCTCAGTGGTATTAGCTGATGGCTCACAATACATGAGCTTTCCTTCACATGTGTTCAAGAGTCATCCAGAACTTCTGGAGTTAAGTTTATGATGTTGCACACAAGTAAAACAGACACAAGGGAAGCATGATACAGGAATTTCAGTGATGATCAGTAGATGGTGCTCTTTTCCTAAGTAAGAATGTAAGAAATATTTTCAATTTATCAAAAACAGAATCAACATATTTAAATGTTTTTATTCCAGAATTAGGTAATATTTATTAAAAATTATTTCAAACACTTTTTTCTTCCAAAACTCGCTCCAGATTTTCACTAGATAGTGTATGTCTTCTCATAAGAGACAGAGAGATGAGGGTTTAACTGACCCACTTCATTAAACTTGGTGGAATAATTTAATTGTGGTGTTGCACTTTAAAAAGAAGCCCTTCAAAAAGAATAAGATTATCTGTCCAGATTTTAATTAGCTCTCCACATTCTATCATGAGATTGTTTGTTCTGCTTTTTATGAAAACAACAAAACAAAACCAACCTGTCACCCCCAAAAACCCAAGCCCCTTGAACTGCCTGGCGTTATTTTGTGGGACATCATTTCTTCATCTAATTAAAATAATCAAAAGGAATATAGAGATTAACTAAAGGGTGACCTGTCCTCCTCATAGTAGTAATGTCAAAAATAAGAGAATTTTTGTTAAAAATTCTCCAGGACTCTTGTCTTGAAGAGACTTCCAGTTGTACAGTGGGAAGTCCAGGTGACAAGTCAGAGATGTCATGCCTTTGCAGGACTGTGGCTCTAAATAGTCAGTTAACCTCTGACACAAGAGAATCCACACTGGTGCTTTCTGCTGAGCCCTGATCATATTTCTTTTTAGTCTTCAGTGCAAGTAATAACCTGCACACATCCCACAGAATAAAGAAACCCCACACTTGATTACAGTTATTTGGTATTCACACACTTTCTGTTTTTCTGTGGTGACTGTCACTACTAAACACTACTAAAACCCATGCTTCATGTGAGAGCTGCCCTTACAGAATGGAAAATTGACAAGAATTTAACAAAAGTGAAAGAAAAAGTCTGGAACTCATACTGTATACATAATTTTTCCTGCAATGATCTTTTGAATCATTTAAATGATTCTTCTGTTTCAACCAATGTGGTGTTACAGGAAGAATACAAATCACTGTGACTTCATACAGCTAAAGTCAAGAATATTATGTGAGATTTTAGCTTAAGCAAAATAAATATTTATTTAATTTTTAAGAAATTGATGAATGTAAGATCAAATCTGTGCTTTGTACTTGTCTATAATACGTAATTCAGAACAGGCAGTTTCCTTCTGTTTCAGTAAGTGAGTGCTCTCTCTTTCATAGGCTGATTTAGATGCAGACGATGAGATCCTTTACTTCACTAGCACAATTCTTTTAGAAGGATGATGGATATGTCTCTGTTATACTTGGAAGCATTGAGGTGTAAATTCCCTGGATAAGGAAATGTGGTAGACTTAGAGGCCTAACTCCAAATTATGAAAAGCACTGGGCATTTAAGACCTAATTTACAAAAGGGTTAACTTAATGCCTTGCCTTCTGAAAGGTTACTGAAGTAGAAAGCTGAGATGATCCAGCTGACCCTAACTTCTTTCTGGTGGTGTGTCAAGAAACAGCGGGGCAAGATCATGCTTTCCATGAACAGACATTGTTAATTGCGCTGTCAACTTTATATGATATTAAAATAAAACACCATGTTGGCATGTGTGTCATGTCTATTTTGTATAGTGTCACATATTTATATTAGAGTGGTTTAAAAGTCTAAATTAAATGAAATAACACAACCTGATGGTTATAAAGGGAAAGAATTTTCACTCTCAAGGAAGCGTTTTAAAAGTGTATCTATTTTTTGTTCAAGTTAAAACATCCATTTCTGTTGACATTTAATTTCTGAAAGGGAGAGTTTTGAGTAAGCTTAGGGGTGAATTTCTATGTGTATTTGATTCTGTGATCTTGTCCTAAGAGCTTTATGAACTGCTATTGTGTTGTACAATGTGTACTAGATCTTGCAAGTTCTTGTCATAATATTCTTGACCTCTTTTAACTACCATAGACCAAAACTAGCATGTATGTTCTCATTCTGATAGTATATTCTCATAATGAATGAATTATTCTCATTTAGCATGGGAAAAAAACATAGAGAGACACAAGTGCTCCACTTTCACCTCTTCATATTACTCATGGTCTCCAACAACATGTAGAGCCAGATGCACTTAATCTTCTCCTGCAGGCAGTTCTGACCTGTCAGTCCTCAGTATCTTCTAAGGGCTACTGGGTATTTCAGTCCTTTCTTGTTTTGCTAATTTCACAGGTTTTTTCAGCAAATATGCCCTGCTGTTTTCCAGTTCAGATCTCCTTCAGAATTGTGTTTACAAATGCTTTTTGGATATTTCTTATTCCATGGAAGCAAAAATTGTTCAGATAAAAAGATCTCTACTTCTCAAGTTCTATCTTAATATACTAGTTGCAAGTTCTTTTCACATTAGTTCTTGCTACTTTGGTTGAAGCAAGGTGGTTCTGGCAACATCCATTTTAGAGTGAATATTAAAAAACAATGTGAAAGGTAATGAGCATGAGGTTACAGACTTCAATCACAGGTATCGAATGCATGCTCCTGTTGCCTTAGTAACCATTCCTTCCCCACTGAGAATTTAATTTAACCCACTATGCAATGTAAATTTAACCCATCACTATTCAGATTTTCCCTGTTACAGTAAAGGGAAACATTTCCGAGAGACTGAATGAAATTGCTGGAAAAAATAGTGGCTAATTTGTAACATTATAGCAAATCTTTGGCTCAGTTCCCTGTTCACCTCTCATGCAACCTAGGAACAGGACAGTTTCCAGCAGCCTTTTTTGTTTAATATGCACATAAGAATCAAAAGCTTCATAAAAATTCACTGTTCATCTGAGAATAACTTTATGTGGAAGCCCACAGGTAAAAAAAATATTGTTTTGAAATAACTGATTCTGTTTAGCAAAGTTTAACAAAATCAGAAAGATTATATTATTTTCCCCCTCTTGTCCCTTATTTCACAAGTGCCCAGGCAATTATCCTTGCAGCTCATTCCAGGAGCTACCTCTAATTATTATAGTTACATCTGCTGAGGCATGAAAAGAATTATGCCCAAGCTTAAAGTAAAAAAAGCCAAAGTACTGAAGTGTTAAGCTGGAGCTGGAGCTGGTTCTGTATTCAGGAAATTTTGCACAATGCACTGTCACATCTTAAAGATATAAAAGGAGAAAGGGAATCAAACTGCTGTCCCTTCATGTCTTCTTGAACTGGCCCCTAAAAGACCTGATATCAGATGAGCTTCTACAGTAAAAATTTGTGCTGGCATTGCTCAAGGATATGAGAAGGTGTGATCTCTGAGTAACAGACCTATGCTAGCAGAGAAACCTTGGCAAGAAGCAGTCATAAAAAGAAAAAACACACTTCAATGTGTTGCAGGGTGCACTGTATGAAATGTATCTTCAGAGCTGTTTTAGCAATCAAAGCCCTTTGCATCAGTATACCCTGGAGTCAGTGAGGCCTCACTAAACATTCTCCTTTTGCTTAGATTTTACCAGATGTGTATCTTTCTTTTTTTGTTTTTTTTTCCCTGATATTTTATTTTGCTGTTTCAAAAGTTTCATTTTCCTTCTGTCTAAAACAGTCGGAAAAGCACAGCTGTGTCATGCCACGTGGGCCTGGCAAGGCTCTTGGTGTGCAGCAACATATAAAACAAGATCATTTGGAATGGTCTATTGAGCTGATGGCCTGGACCTCAGGCAGGAATGCTTAAACACAGTCTCCAGAGAGGCTGGAGACTGCTTTGTATGAGGAAGGGTGCCTGCTGAGAAAAACACTTGTAAGCATGAAATGAAAGCTTAAGGGACTATGTAGGAGCAGAACTGCACAAAGGGAAGAAGTACAACTGAAAAGGTCTCCTCAATCCTAGTACTTCCTAATTTTATTGTGTACTATATAATTATTTTGCATGAAGTATATTATTTATGAGTTAAAGGCCTCAGGATAAGCTAAATGATTTTCAAAGTCCCATCCCACTTCAAATAAAAAGGCCTATAGAAACACAAGAAAAATATTTGCATTATGCAAGTAAGTTTTGTTTGGAAAAAAAAATAAATTGGTTCTGTTCAAAAATTATCCTTGACTTTAATATCAGTTAATCATTTTTTCCCCATCATTATCTCCATGCCCTTTGCCCAAGGATCCCAGACAGTTTGTCCTAACACTTCTATCACTGTTACTATCTCCTTTATTCCTTGGTACAGGTTAAAGCCTAAAGCTCAGAAGCCCTGAGAAGAGCCTTTGTTGCAAAACCCAGACTGCACACAAGGTAAAATAAGCATGCTCTTCCCCACTATTTGAATATGTTTCTTTGAAGGAAAACAATAACCCAGATACAACATTGCAAGATGCCACTGCAATACTTTCTTTGCACGGATGAAAGCAATCCTGTCATGTAATTTCTTTTTGTGGTCCTTCCTTTCTTTCTTCCAGCAAACATATGCAACATTGCTCTTAGAGTGGAAGCAGAAAAAACCATTCTGAGGAACCCACATCTCATCCTGAACAGAAAACTAATCTATGTCCCATTTCTTTTGGGAATTGACTGGTAAAATAATGGGATGGAGTTAGTGCAAAAGCTGCTAAATCTTAATTTCTTGGAAAAACTGAGTATTGGAAAGAAGGTCCACTTTATGCATGTATTCTCATCTCACTCTTTTTCCATTCCATACCTTGCAAATAAAAAAGTTATTGTTCACTGTTGTGTTGTTAGTAGCAGAATTTGACAATGTTTTTGTGTCTACAGACTGTGCATATGTTGGCTGTCAGGTGTTATTCAGATTTTTTTTTGCTTTGAGAGAGGTGTATGTTAACATTAAAAAAGGTACCAAACAACCGTCCTACAATAAAGCTTTTGATGGGCATGAATATCAAGAGGCCAGCCACGCTGTTCAGGGTCTGCTAGACTGGGAGTGTGAGAAGGAACCTGTGAAAACAGGTTCTTAGACCCAGAGAGATTTTCTTTTCTCTTTTCTCTTCCTTCCCCTTGTGTTTCTGAGACTCACAGGGCAAAACGTGAAAGTTTGGAATATTGGAAATGTTGTGGAGTAAGCAATGCTAAAGGGTACAAATGTAGCTGACACAAATGCACTGGAAGCTTCCATTATGGATCCCTGAGTTCTCTGAGGTAATGAAACCTTCCTGTGTTCTCTGTGCAAGTGCTGTGATCTGGTAAGGCTCTTAAATTGTAACACAATACCGTAGGAAAGAAAAGTTCAGTGAAAAGCAGTGTACTGAGTAGGAGGTAAAAACTCTGACACTGACACAGTGAAATCAAGCTCATGGCTATTGTTTTAACCAGCTCACACTAGTGAGAAATAGCTGTAAGCAATTTTCAGTCCATTAACATGAAATATTTTTCACTAGCAGATCTCAACACAGTCCATGACTAAGTCAGTGTCATTGGCATAATTTTGGAAATGAAGCAATTGAGGTATAGAGAAGTAACAGTTTGATGCAAGGTGACCCATCTCTGACTGTACCACTGTGAATGCAATCCAGGAACCTGTAGAGTGAATCCAACATTTTCTGCAATATTTCCTTGTTGAATGTATGTGTGTGGGGGTTGATACTTGGCATGTAGATGCTCACACATCTATGCACAAACTCTTATACTAGCAGATATTCTAGAAATAACTGGAAGTATAATTCTCTACTATCCCATACCAGTAATAACCTTGTCAGGAGGGCATTGAGCACATCTTATCAGAGTGCAGAATAATCTCACCTTTAATCACTTTCACCTTTTCAATCCATTAAGAGGCCCATCTCTGTTGTGCCTTCCATCTATTTTTTTTTTTAAGAGACCCTACTGATCTAACATGTATTGATCTGATCTTGTCTTCCAAATTACTCATTTGCTTATATGCTCCTAAGTGGCTCTAGCTGTGTTTCTGCCAGGAATCTGACAGAATCTGAAATAGAATATATCTGAAATATCTTTTTGATAAACAAACATAAAACTTTTATAATTTTTATAATAATGTTTGATTACTGTTCATAATTTTTCACAAAATACTTCAATGTAGTAAAGGACAGCACCTTTAAAACAACACTACCTGCCTTTGGGTACAATGGCTACTTTTATAAATGCTGCAATTTATCATTTTAGTGAACCAATTTAATCAAGTTGAAGTTATCCAGCCTGAAATTATCCCAAGGGGAAAATGGCATATACTTTTTAGTTTTCAAAAGGTACATTTGCATTATCAGGGACCCTGAAAATTAAATTCATATTGGCTATTATAAAAAAAATAATATATTGGCTATTATAAAAAAAATAATAACTTAGCAAGTATAGAATGCAAGCCAGGGCACCAAGAGAAAAAAATCAAATTTGTCTCATTTTCCCTGTTATATTTGTCATGTACTTAATTTGTTGTGATGCTGTTCTGATCCTCTGTTATTTTAAGAATCAGAACTGATTAGAAATTTTCTACCAATACTTCTACTAAAAATCCCATTTTTATACACTTTCTTTGGATATTTGTTTATGTTTTTATAAGAAATGGTAGTATAATTGTTCCACATTAATGTAGGCGTTAGTGTAACTTCTGAGAAAGTTCTTTTTCCTTTAGATCACTGTTAATATTTAAGAAAATCTCTAGATGAAATATTACAAAATCATAGAATGGTTTGTGTTGGAAAAGACCCTAAAGGCCACCTAATTCCAACCCTCCCTTGCCATGGGCAAGGACACCTTTCACTATTCCTTCTAACCTGTCCTTAAACACTCCCAGGGAATGGGGCATCCTGTGGAGCAACCTCTTCCAGTGCACTGAAATGAAATGCTCAGAGAGTAATTTTCATCCTAATAGCTGCTGGGGATACTAAGTTAGATCACCAGAAACTCTGATTCCTAAAGCCACCATTGGGCTGTCAGATGAAGACTGGGGACTTTCAGCCATGTAATGGTTGCATGTTCTGTGTGTTCCTGGTGCTGGAGGTAATATTCTTCCTTCTTCAGCAGGTGGCTGAGTCTGAGGGTGGATATGGATCCAAGCTTGGCACTAAGGGGCTGAGCCTACTGGAAGTCACTCAGTTTGCCCTCTTTTGCAGGCTGTTTTCCTTAGGGATCTGCTAAATTCCAGCACAATTCATTGTAGTTTGCCTGTCTGTACTCTCAAGAAAAAAAAAAATCCCTCTTCATTTCCATTCTGAACCAATAACTTGCATGCTTGCTGTCAGTCTCCAGTCCATCTCAACAGGCTTATTATCATCTACTGTCCAACATAAAAGCATCTAAGTGTCATGTTTTCAACTCAGAAAACCCAGGAGAAAAGTCATAGCTGCAGAGAGAGAGAGCAGCCTTTTCTCTCTCTTCCATGCCATCTTTGGATCTGTTTGATTACCTTTCCATTTTATCTTTTTGTAACTCTCTGAAATGTTCCTCCCTGGCACAGGTTTGGGATGCTTCAGAAGCAGAGGGAAGAGACAGACAACTTTTTAACCATGTAAGTGAAATTTTTCTCCTACCACAAGAGCAGCAAGCCAGCCAAGGAAGCATTTGAGAAGCTACCAAGGAATGTTTGTTTTACTCTTTCTTGCATAGAGTAAGAGCTGCACTTTTGAGAACTGGAAAAGAGCAAAGTCTCTGTGCAGAGCCTGGGCACAGTAGGAAAGATTCGCAGATGCCTCTGTCCTACTGCACTGACTTTGTGAAATTAAAGCACATGGTATAAGTTGATATCTAAGACATATTGCATTTATGAAATTACATTTATATAATCGTTTTAATGCTCTTTTTCCCTCTGTAGTGTTGGAGTTATTGATTATGAGCTCGAAAATTAATTCTGTTGCTTTCTTAGCATAAAGAGAAATGTGGAAATGTGGACACATCCAGGAGGCTTCTTTCTCTTTTGCTGTTAACTCAGAATGCCCCCAGGAATTGTAACAATGCAGAGGACATCTCAGAAAAACAGAGAATATAAAGACATCAGCTCCCATGTAGACAGTATTTGTCAAGCCTTTGGATGTGAGAGACTGATGTTTTACCAGATTTCCCTATGGCCAAAATTTACCTAGACAATGCTTCATTTGGTCTTATGGATATCTCACAATTTACTGAGGCTCCTGGGTGTCCAACTGAGTGCACATGTGCTTGTCTGCCATCTGCTAGTAATGGTTCATCTATAAAACACACCCTGCCAGTAAATGGATAAAAACAAGTAGAGTCAAGAGACTTGACCACAGAAGACTTCTCCTCATTACAACAAACTGTCTGAAGGCCCTGACAATTTATTTCATTACAAGACTTGCTTATGCAGACCTTAACAGAATTCTGCCAGTGATCCACTGTGGAGTAGCAGTTATCTTGCACTTTTCATTTAGAGTTGTTTTTCTTTCACGATCTTCCTCTAGGTTTTTTCTTAGGACAACATTAAAAGACACATTTCAATCTACCAGGCTGATGTTGTTCAGCTCATGCACTGAATTCCCACGGGGGGAAAAAACAACAAAACTTTCTGCTGAAAAGGGGGAAACAAAACTCTCTGCTCCAATTATGTTAATCAGGAATCTGTCTGCAGGAAGGGAAGAAAGTGCTAAGTGGAATTAATAGAGGAGAAAAAGCCCTGTTTTATTATTTATGTTAGAGTGAGTGCACCTGACATCTTGCACTCCAGGAACCTTGCTGTCAATAAAAATATGCCACCAAATATTGTTAAAGAACTGTACAGCAGCATTCCGTAGGAAGCAGGAAATACATTAAAATATATGTCAGAATTATACAGTCATAGAGAATAGGGCTGGAAGGGATCTTATTTAATCAACAGGCTTATATTGGCACCTCATGCCTAAAATATACCTGGCAGACATCTAGAAAACCTCAAGCAGTGGACATCCCACAGTCTTTTTGGACTAACAGTTCCTTGTCTTTAGTATTACTCTCCTGTAAGAAAGCACACACATTTCCCTGAAGCCCTGTCCTGTTCTACCAAAACCCAGCCTTTACAGTACCAGTGGAAGATGCTGTAGAACACTGGAGTTGGCCCTGACACTCTCTCTCTTTCCTTTTTTTGCAATATTACGCTACCCAAACAGGTCTGATGGCAGCTGTTGCTAGGCAGAGCCTAAAGAAAAAGATGTTTTCTCAGATATTTGTCTCAGGTGTGTCTGGATTCTGCCCATTCACGAGTGTGGGTGCAAGAAGAAGGAACAGAAAAGGAAGCTGAGAGAGGAGCAGATACAACACCTTTAAGATATTGGTGTGCCCTGGCATTGGATGCATAAGTTCCACCAATTTTCCTTGGAGTTGTGTGGCAGGAGCAACGAGAAGTGATGGTAGATGTCACAAGGGTAAATAGGGTTGGTCAAGTGTGATAGGCCATGAGTCTTTCATACACTGCTAACCAGGAATTTGGGGCAATGCCTGTTTTCCCCTCCTTTTTAGTACAGTAGTTGCCACCATGTGCCCTTACCACCTGAAGGACCGGGACAGTAGCTGGACCCTCCTGGGTGCACACAGCTTCAGTTTTGCCCTGAGCAATTTGTTTCCAAACAGAGTCAGAAGTTCCTGGAATTGTGAGGTTTGGATAGTTTTAGTTTGTCTTTTTTTCTTTTTCTTTTTTTTTAAATTCTGTTTTCCATTAGCTATGGAGCATCATGTCAAGTAGCAGCACACAATAGCACATTGTTTCTTTCATTTCATCTGGTACCTGGAGCTTTGGGGTTGTACCCTGCAGACAAACCTCTCCTCATGATGCTTAGATTCATATCATCTAGAAAAATATTCTTTATTGAAATTTAATGCCTAGCAGCCGCTGCTATTTGGGTGCGATTTTCACAAACAAAATTACTTTCATAATTGTGTACTTGGCTCTTGAGAATCTATCTGCTGTGTATTTTTAGCACAAATTTACTTTCACCCAAAACCAGTTTAAAATATTTTACTGCTGAATTAGGATAATGTTATGATATGTTAGATCTTTTAGCAGAAAATGAACCTATTTCTAATTTAAATGTTGTAGGTTTAAAAAACAAGCAAGATCACTTTACATACTGTTGGGAAAACCTACCATTTTATGGAACTGAAAATTCAGCCACAACTTGTAAAATAATCAAGAATTCCATTTCTGCATAGTGGGCAGGAGAAAATAAGTGACTCCAAGCAGTTTGTTTGCTTGACAGAGGAGAGAGTTTTAAAAATGGCATTGGGGCCTGTGAGCTCAGAGACACATCCTGATGTGGTGCTCTTGCAAACACAGTCTCTCCTCAGCAATGAAGTGATGAAGACCCATCTCATATCAAAATTGCCAGGCAAGTCACAGTGAATCCCTGGCATCGTGATAAGGACTCTGCTTTGTTCCCTTTATTTATGCACAATTTCCATGGGAGCAGAAGTGGTTTGGTTGGGAGTGTTTTCTGCTTTGCACAGTAGGTGGGTTTGCTGAGGAAAGGGAAGGCACTAAGCTCGCTGGGAGCTCTGTGCTGCTCTGTACAGCATTAAAGCAAGGGGTTGGCTGTGCCCTTGTACATCACCCTCCTTCCTTCTGCCCTGACTCCCCCAGGCCAGCTGCAGCCAGCTTTATTGTCCAGCAGTGCTCATTGCTGAGGATGGTGATGCTAACACTGCATGCATAAGGCAATGAGAGGTAAAATCTGCAGGCTGAGGGATGGAGAGTGTTCCCCTCCCTTTTTAAAGAGCATCCACAGCTCTCACCTCATGCCTTCAAAAGTCGGCAGAAAAACAAACATCTACATTACTTTTTTAATCTACTTTTTAACACAGTGCTGGGGCAGGGTGAGTTTGGTCTCTTTGAGGGACAGATAAGGGGCAGAGAAATGCCCATTCCCTATGCAGTGCTTTTCTGTGAAAGGTGTGGGATGCAATCTGAGGCGAACTGGAGAGGCAAGGGGATGATTTTAGACAGCAGGCTTCCTGGTGTAACATATTTATCTATTTATCATTTTAGGCTTTGTTTATAAACAAACATGCTGGCTATATCTATAAGTATTTAAAATAGTTCAGTTGGTGGTAGACGTGGGAAGGGGATCCAAACAGGGACTCTGGGCATTTTCCTTGCTGTTCCTTCTGACATGTCAGTTCAGAGCAGTTGGTAACATAGCGACAGGCTGCAGCACTTCATTATCACCACAATCTGCTACCTTTTTAGTAGAGTATCTGGCATTTCAGTCAGACAGAGGTCTGAGTCCTTAAGCTGGCAGGAACTCTGTCTTGCACTTGAGAACATCATTTTGCTGGGTGTGAGCACAGGCTGCCAGTGTTCATCTAGATATGCCAAAACACAGCATTCAGGTGAAAGGCAAAAATATATAAATCCTACTGGAAAATTGCCAACAAGATCCAAACCATCCTCTGCCACCTGGAAAAACATTTCCCTGTTATGCAGTTTCCAGCAAGGGCTCACACAAGTGTTTATTCAAGAGGACAAAACCCAGCGTCACTTGAACTCTGTTGGCAGAGCTGAGGTACCCAGCTCTGGTGTTGCCTGTGCCACAAGGTTGTAGGGAAGATGCCAACACTGAAAGTGGTGTGGCTACAGGGTTGAAACTGTTAGCCAGGGAAGAGGCACAGGCAGGACTGTATTTTGGGACTGCAGTGCAGGGAAAAATTTGAGCTTGGAAAGGTCTGACTTGAAAGAAGTAACTCCATGCCAAAGTATGTTTGAGATATATCCTTAGGTATGTTAGAGATATATTATTTCAGACCTGCCTTCTTTTGCGTGGCTTTGTGTGGCTCATCCTGACTGGTCTGTTTCGCTCTGCCTGTTTGCCCTTGCTGGGAATCTGCTATCAGAAAACCTAAATAAATGGCAGAAGGGGAAATGTGTAATTATATCTATAGCTTATTTGAACCTCTGAATCTCAAGACCTCTATTATAAAATCTTTAATAAAATCAGACCTGGAAAACAGGTGTTACTAATTTTCCAGATGGGTAAACTGAGGCACAAGCAGTTACTGCCCATGTAAAGGCTTTCCTACCTTTACTGGGTAGCAGAGTTTCTCCCAGGAAGACTGTGAAATTTATATACTGCAGATAAGTAACCTAACTTTGAGATCAGACAGTTCTGTTTTGCTGAATTTTTGCTTTGCCACTTTAACAGCACTGGCAAGCCTGATGTTTCCTGTTACAGCCAGTGGAGATTTCAGTCAGGGCCACCAGCATAACTGAGAAGTTTAAATGCTGTGCTAGATGCTGATCAGCAGAAGGGCTGCCCTGTTTGCCCCACAGCTACACAGGAGTAACGTGTGAAATCCTCATTGTTTGTAATGCTTTCTGTGTTATCCAACTTGAAAGACTAGATGAGCTTTTGTTAATATTTCAGCAAATTTTATATCTTAAACAAATCTTTGATCAAAGCTTAAAATCACCTTGTTTGATCTAAGCTGACTTAACAGGTAGAAGTAGAATAAGGGGATGATTTTCAGTACTCTCTATCTTGGCTGGAATAGTTTTTCTCAATAATTCATGCATTACAACATCCATAATCTTTCTTTTATTATGGCTAAACTATTTGCTTCAATACTAGGTTTAAAATGTCACATAGGATAACTATGGGGGTTCTGTGAACTGAATTAACAGCAATTTTCTGCTTTGTAATTCATTTAAACCATAGGCTGATTCTGAAAATAAAAGCCTGTGACCCTTTAAGTCATACTAACATATAATGATTGTTTCAGTGAAAAGAAAGGTGAAATCTTTTTCTTGTCAAAGAGAAGTATGTAAAACACAATCCTGGTCTGATTTGTGAGCAGTGTTTAGCACAGTGATTTAGTGGAAACTTTATGAAAGCTCCCCAGTAATTTGGGACATTTATCTTAATTTTTTAAATAATCTACAACCTGTGAAAGCCTAATATTCAGGTAGACTTGAACTCCTAAATGTCTAAAGCTTTTTGAAAAACAATTATTCAATTCTCAGAAGCCTGTTTTTCCTTCTAAAACTCTCAGTTAAAATTCTGGGGTTTTGTTTGGGTTTTTTTAATGTATTAAACTTCCTTAATACCAGCACAAGTTTGTCTTAAAGGGTCTTTCACACTGAGTGAGTTTATTTGGGAAATACGTATGATTCCATGTTATACCAAAACACATCTTGCATCACCTGGGAAAGACTGAACTTTCTCACTGAAGCTCACTGCCTGTGAATAATAACATAATAAAATACTAAGAGAGGATGCTGAGAATGCATTAATTGATCTGACACACTTCTTGCCCCATGGAGGGCTGGCAAACACCAGCAGGCAACCCTTGTGGTCGAGGAAGGGTGTCAGGCAGTGAGAATGTACCTGGGAATCATCCTAATGCTGTTTCTAGGTGTGTTGAACATGCTTTTCATAGTGCTTGGAAGTCACTAGTGTGTTGGAGGTCTGATAAAGCTGTCAGTCAGCTCAGAAATATCAGGAGATATCAGATGGCAGGCACATGAAGAGCTTTTGAATTCCAGGTCACAGTCACCGGAGCTGCAAGGCAGATTGAGTTTGCTGTGCAAAACCAGGTTCCTACTCTTTGTTACATTGTGTAACAGAAATGGGTTGACAAATATCATCAAAGGATATGAAACAAACACTTCAGAGCCTGAAGAGCTTCAGTGCTAAGGTCGTTTTCCACTATTTTGCTTGATCAGAATGAGGGGAAAGGGATTTGTCACCATTATGGCATTAGAGTGTGCAGTTCTTTGCTGAGACCACTCTAGAGTTTGCACCTCATTTTGTAGCAGCAATTTCGCTGACAAGAGGTGCTTGCTGAGTGTATTGGTTTACCCCACCTGGCAGCCAAGCCCCACACAGCTGCTCACTCACTTCCCCTGGTGGGATGGGAGAGAGAATCAGAAGATTAAAAGTGAAATTACTCATGGGCTGAGATGAGGGCAACGTAACAGGTAAAGCAAAAGCCCCACACACAGGCAAAGCCAAACGAGGAGCTCATTTCCCATTTCCCATGGGCAGGCAGGAGTTCAGCCATTCCCAGGAAAGCAGGGTGCCATCACATATAATGGTGACTTGGGAAGACAAACTCCATCACTCCAAACATCCCCCACTTCCCCCTTCTTCCCCAGCCTTGCCTGGTGAACATGACAGTGGATGGTGTGGGGTATCCCTTGGGTCAGGTGGGATCAGCTGTCCTGGCTGTGCCTCCTCGCAGCTCCCTGTGCATCCCTAGCTCACTCCCTGCGGGGGGAGAGGCAGAAAAGGCCCTGACCCTGGGTAAGCCCAGCTCTGCTGTAGCTTTCCATACTTCTGTGGTATAAGCAGTGTTTCCAGAGCAAACCAAAAACATAGCCTGTGCTAACTACTGTGAAGAAAATTAACTCTGTCCCAGACACAAACACCACACCATGGCAGTCTGGATCTAAAAATAGTGCTGATGCTAATGGAAGAAAAGAATGAGATGTGAATGAAAAACTGAATACATTATATTGATGTCTCAACTAAAGAGAGATTTCTGACAGTACTTCTGCCGCAGTTTTGTAAAACAGTACTTCCATTTTATTAACAATGACTGAAAGGAATAAACAATTGCCTACATATTTTCCTAGGGAGAATTTTCTCCTTCTGAAATCCTTACAATGAATGGCCATTCTCCCTGCCTTTCTCAAACCAATTTCTTCATAATTGCTACCTTCAAAAAAGAACGTCTGAAGATTTCAGTTTTCATCTTCCAGTCCAGATCTTTAAAGTACAGACACAAAACAAATTACCTCAAGTTAATTTTAAGAAAAAATTCTCCTTTTTTGTGTGTTTTCTTGTTTGCTTTCCTTTTTTTTTTTTCACAAAAATAAGAGCTAAAACAATAGAATAAGCCCATGCTCCATGATGCTCTATACTTTTGCAAAACCATATGACCCAGAGGTTTCCTATCAATAAATTGCTTAATTGTGAAACATTATACAGCTTTATAAAGCAAAAACCAGAAATGTCTGCCTACCTCCAATGACCGATCCTTTGTATTCCATGGTAGAAAAGACTTGTGAATCTCATAATTCAATATCAGAGAAAAATAACCCTGACAGTTAATGGAAAGGAACCTGCTGTAGGTCATTTTGGGTACATTTCAGAGTTTATCATTGATTCACAGCACTGCACTGAGCAAGGAACTTGATCTCTTTGCAGTCTACTTTATATCACTATTTATAAGTTACAATGAAATCTACCTTCCAAGGGTTTTTTCAAGCCTTATTGTTCAAAAGACACCAGGACAGGACCAGGCACTAGAGAGATTTCAAAGTATAATTAGTGTCAGAGGATTACTAGGCTGTTTCCTACTTTGATGAGCAATTAACCCTGTAGGCACCTCAGAGTGCCTAAATCCCCAAATTCACTCTATGGAACACTGATAGTCTTAATTTACAGTAGCATCAAAAAATAAAGGAAGATAAATTAAAAAAGAAGATAAAAGATGGATTAATAGATAAATAAATAAGGATAAAGATAAAGAGAAAACTTGAAAACTCCTTCGGATGGCTTTACAAGCTGTCAAGTAAAATGAGCTGCAAGTAAATGCCAAATTAGCAGTGGTGAATCTGTTTCTCCTCTTGACCATATTGCTGATATTCCTCAGTTTGTTTCAAGATGTTACTATTAGCAGTCTTGGATGTAAAGCAAGCATTTTGACAGTGTATCTGAATTAACTTTCTGTGAAAAAAGAGATGATATTTTAGAAGTTGTCTACGATACCTCACTGCAATTGTATTATACTGGAATATATTCATCATTGCTGCTAGTTGCTGAGCTAAGAAAAGCCAAAGTACAAGGTAAATACTCTCCTTTTGGGGTAAATCAAAGGAGGAATTAACCATTTGGATAGGCAGGGCTAGGTGCACTGAGCACTTGCGCCATGTGGCTCAGGAGGGCAGATGCCAGAGCAGCTGCCACGAGTGGGTCCAGGAGCTCCGGCTCATCCTGTGCCACGTAAATCTGAATTTGGGGGCTCAGCTGGTGTGGTGCTGGCCCCTGCCAGCAGTGCTGGGAAGCATAAGGCAGAGCAGAAGGGGAGCAGCACGGATGAGTGGGTTCTGGGGGAGCTGGCTGCCAGCACGGCCACCGGGGTGCGGGCGGATTGCGGAACGTTGTGTGCGGATCTGTGCGTGGCAGAAATGAGAGCAGCCAGTGCTAGCAACACTTTGAGGGAAAGCCAGGAGCCCATATTTCGTTTTGTAAACACAGTTTTCTTCCTCAAGGCATTCTTTTCTGCTTGTTTCTTGGAAAGTTTGACTTATGCTGTGTTATAGGAGACAATGGAATCAGCTTTAACCAGTTTCTTCTTCTGTCAGTAGTTGCATCTCACAGTTTCAGAGCTCTGCACCTGTGTCTTGGAATAAGAGATCCTTGCCCCTTCTGGGAAGATTTATTTTTTTAAAAAATAATAGGACAGAGATTCAGCTTGTGTTTATTGAGTAATAGAGAAGATGAATATTTATAATTTGCTTTTCCTTAGCAGTTTAGGAATTAGGTCCTCTAGAGAAAATAAACAAGTCCCAATATATTCAAAGCACCCTGAAGAAGAAATTCAGGATTCTTGTCCAAAAAATCTTTGCTTTTCAAAAGTAAAAAATTTATGCTTCAAATTTAAATTGTCTATAAAATTCAAGATCTTCCCATTACAAAGAGTTTAAAACTAGTATTCAAATTAAATTAATATACTGGATATGAGAAAAAAAAACAAACACGGAATTATCCTATGCATCCTTTTATGTGTATATGGGGTTTCTTCTTAGGAATGTCATTGTATTTTATGCTAAAGTTTATCTTCTGAAAAACAAACATTTTTAAATGTATGTTTGCTTCTGTTCTATTAGGACAATAATTTACATTCCCATGTTATTTAACAGTCACCTCAGCTTATAGCATCACCTGTGTTTATGCTCTTCAGAGCCTCCTCCAGAAAGAGGTAAATCTAATTTCTCTTCCATTATCTTCAAAATTTTAGTTTCTGCATCACGTGATTCTTATGTATAATGTTGCTGAAAGTACCTTTCTTTATTAAAGTTGTGATTTTTTCCTTTTTTTATATTTTCCCCCCTAAGGGCCAACAGTGATTAACCTGTGTATGATGTCATTGTAGTGCCAGTACCAAAGTAGCAGTTTTAAGTGTTCAGAACCCTACGACTCATTTTGGATTTAAGGCAATCAATCACTGTGAGCTTGGATGAAGATTCAAGAACTAAGTTTATATTAATATGTCGATGAAAGAGCCAATGTTAGATAAAAATAAATAAGCATAGGAAAGTGGTGAAACCAGAATGCTTTAAATTAAAACTTCACTAAAGGTAGGGCACTGCTGCAGACAACCTCCTTGCTGAAATGAAGTGATTTGGCCCATGTAGGACAGAAAAACAATGTTACTGCATCCCATTCAGGCTCATCTGTAGGAAAAACCTTCTGTGACTGCAAAATGAAAATGCACCAGAGGGGGATCTGATTCCAACTGCTCTTCAAAGGCTCTAAATCTGTCAGCAGGTCTCGTCACCTGCAGATCACTTTGCGAAACTTTTTCAGATGTCTCCCTAAATGTGGGACTTATTGTTTGAAAATCGATTTGCCAGATACTGTAGAAAGAGTCAGAGCACAGCAGTGTTATCAGAAGAACAGCTGGTGACCTTTGTGAGCTCCCTGTATCCCTAATTGCACCTTCTTGATCATTTAACATCAGGTCCCACACTGCCCAATGCCACAGAATAAGGGGGAGGGGAGAGTGATATTTTACAGGGTCTTTTTGGCTGGGATAAGGTTAATTTTCTTTATAGCAGCTGGTGAACTCCTGAGAACACACATTTGAAGAGTTTTGTATAATTGGGAGAAAAATACTGAGCATCAATTTTTTCTGGTTTTGAAATGGGAAAAAACCCCAGTGCAATAAAATAATCAAAAGCACCAAGTTATCTCAAATGCCAAGTGCTTCAATTTCTATCAATTCCACATACCTCTAAGTTTAAATATATTTTTTAAATTGAATAAAGTGCTTACAAATGTTTTAGAAATACCAGGTGCTATGCTGCCATTTTATTAGATACAGATTACATTACGTTGGAAGCTGAAAAAAGAGTGGAATTTTCACCAAGCCCTGGAGGTGGATGACAGGATTTGTTTCTCACTTGGCTTGGGTCTGTGGTCTTGGTCCAGCATTGTGGATGAGTACAAATATGAAAGGTAAAAGAAATTAAACTGAAAAGGGGAAGATTCAGCAATGAAAAGTCAACTGAAAAGACCACGACCATGTTGGACAGGAGCCATACAGTGTCTGCTGTGATAAGTCCAGACAAACCTTTCCCCCCTGCTTGTTCCTTCTATTGCTGCTGTGCCCAGGTGAAGTTGCCTCAGTCACTACCACTGCTTGACTAATTCATACCTTCCCCCCAAAAATCCACAAAATTCCACCCACAAAAAAATTCCAAGGAAATTCAGTAACCAGTGTGACTGTCAGTTTTATGGAGAGTTTTAAGTGCTTTCTTTAAGGATTCAGCTCTAATTCAGGAGTTTAGAAGGTGACATTTTAGGCAAATGTCACTCAGCAGCTCGTATTTTGTGCAGTATATAATATCTGTACTCAAAGGTTATATCTACAGTTTAAAAACAATTCTATTTCCCAGAGTGAGGAAGCACTGTGAGTGCTGTGGAGTTGTACCATTTCAGGGCCCCCAAAAAAGAGCTGTCTCCCAAACCTCCCTACTTTTTCTATGAAGGGATTTATTCCAAGCATCCACTGAAGTGTATTCCCTTCATCCCTACTACCAGGCAATGGTGGACTCAGAGGAAAAATAAGTATTTGTGTTCCCTCTGTTGTCAAAATAAGAAATGGAGAAAAAGAACAGAAAGCAGCACATGACACACAGAATGGCAAGGAGGCACATAAAGAACGTCCTTGATAAGAAACTTGCTGAAGGCAGAAAAACTTAATAGGAGTTTTTCAAAATACATCAAAGCCAGAGCAAAACAGAGATTCAGCCAAGACAGAAAATTATCCAGGTGTTAAAGGGAAGGGGAAAAAGTGAAAAAATTAAATTTTGATGTTATACCTCACTTTTCCCTATGAAGAGGTTTAAAAGAGAGTCCTGCACTCAGGTAAAAGTCTGAGAACCTTTTAGAAAAAGAAAGGCTGGCAGAAGAGATATTCAGAACAAACTTACACAATTGATAATAACTGTTAAAATTGTTTACTAAAACATTCAGTAAGGCTTTGATCAAAAAACAGAGGAAATTAAGTCAGTTTTTAAGAGTAATTTTACAGAAATACATCTTAGTAGATCTGATTTCCACAATAGGAAAACTGGCAGACTTCATAATAAAACAGGAATAGTTTCTGATACACAAGTATAAAACACTGGGGAAAGATCAACATTTTTGTCATTCACCACAGATCTGTCAGATTCTTTGGAACAGTTTACAGGCAAGCAATAAAAGGGCCTTGGTTAATACAGCATTATTGAATTTCAATTCATTTATTGAAGACTTGAAAAGCTATTGCAAATGTAAATAAATGGCTTGTCATTGATATTTTCACTCAAGAGTCTTTGTAGAGATTGTGCTGTTCCTCGTAATCATAAATGAACAGAAAGAAGGGGAAATTAGTGAGATAAAATTGGTTGCTGACACAAAATTAGTCATAATAGTAAAAATTGAATCTCAAAACCTATTCACAGGGAAGTGTTTTTTCAACGGTGAATTGGCAATTTTGGAACTTTTTCTCTAGAACATCATGGGTATAGAAATTATTAACCCATTCAATCGTTAGACAAATTCATCTAAATCCTGTAACTACTCATTTCTCCAGACAAGGCCAACATTCAGGAAGAACTACTCACACCTGGCTTTTATGCCATGTTCTTCCCTGGGCATCTTCCAGGCACAGTCAGAGACAAAAAGCCGGTAGAGAAAAGCTGTGTCTGTCTCCCATTTCCATCTCCACCTTTCCCTGAATCCTGGTTTCTGAGGAGGCTGTAGAAATTCTGCAGTGTTTTGGGGCAGGGACTGAAATGTGGGACAGCCTCCCTGTGTCCCATGTGGGAAGTGTGGGGTGATTCCCTATGTCCTATGGGTGCATGATAACTCATGACAGTTCATGTCTTCATCAAATTCGGGTAAGAGCTTGCAGGGAGCTGCAGAATTCTTATTCAGAACAGTAGGATGCTGTGGAAAACACACCCTGAAAAGAACCCCAACATTCCAAACCAGCCCCTACCGAAGTTCTGTCCCTTATCATAACACAAAGAAGAATTTTGGTTTTCGGTGTTTCATTAGAGACAGGTTGATACTTGGTACTGATGAGAAGCTTATCAATGCCAAAGGCAGGGAATTGTTGCAGAATAAAAGTTGGGATATCAGTTAAGTTGCTCATTATTATTTATTAACACTGGTTAAGAAACTATGACTCTTCTGAAAATTTTCTACCAAATAAACCCTTTTTTTTCACAGCCTAGCACCTTTGGAGGCTTATGAGGGTGCTAAAGGCCTCCAATAATCCACCCCAGATCTCATTTCTCTTTGCTATCTTTGTGTATTTGCATCATGCTCCAGCTACTCATAATTAAACCTGTCAGTCAGACAAGTGTCCTGACATGCTCTGAGCGAGAGAAAAATGTAGCAGACATCGTGCTGAGGTGTTGCTAATGTGGCA
Source organism: Parus major (assembly GCF_001522545.3). Classification (NCBI taxonomy): domain Eukaryota; kingdom Metazoa; phylum Chordata; class Aves; order Passeriformes; family Paridae; genus Parus; species Parus major. Next base: position 55,421,589 of record NC_031773.1, on the reverse strand, counting down.
ACCTTGGAAAACAAGTCCAAGCAATGAATCTGGGACAAGAAGAGGAAAAAAGGATGCTGAACCCTTCAGGGAACTGGCTGGTTAAGAGGACCTGAGTGACGAACTGCCTTTTACATTATTAGTTAGAATTTGTTCAGCATTACCTTACATTACATTTGTACAGCATTACCATTGTTGGTGTGATCTAAAATTGGCCCTGAGAACCTCAAACACTGCATCAGGAATAAAATTAAGTTTATTCACATGGGAGTAGAGGTAATGAGAATGGGGTGGGCAATAAAGGCCCAAAAAACTTGCTTTGCTTCTGCCAATGTCATTTTTTTGCTCCACAGAAAGAGATGACAGCTCTCACATGTTTCATCCTGGCACCTTTTCATTAGTACTAAATTTGCTTTCTAAAATCAGGCAGTAGCACTGGGAACTTTGATCAGAGCAATTTTAAAACAGAGGTCATTGATGAATCAGTGCCCAAATTGTCAGCTCCAGATCTTGGCCTTTGAAAACATATAGAACTGTGCTGTTAGTTTGATAAACCAAACAGATCTGTGAGGAAAAAGTGTATTTCTAGACTTGAGCTGTCACACTTTCCCTTCAGAAAAACAGAACATATCTGGATTACTATGTTTTGTTTTTTTCTTTCTAAGCAATTTAATAGATTTTAAGCCATAAGCATTATCTATTCTGACTTACCACTTCATCTGACTCACTGAATTTCATCCAGTTATTTCTGTTTTGAATCTAATAGCCTGTAAATGAACTAGAACTTTTCTCCTGGGTAGACATGCAATCAAGGAAAACATTGATTTTATATTTGTGGCGTATTGTTTTCGGAAAGTGTTTTCTCTGCACATATCTTTTTTAAAATATGACAACAAAACATTTTAAAACAGTTTTGGGATATCACACTGTCTGGACAGAGAAATCTGTTCAAATTCTTGTCTGACAATAAGGAGTGATGCAGAATATTTTACTAGTGAAAAAACTGCTATAACTTCTTATTCAGTTCTTGCTACAAAATCCCTAAAATCATTTCTAAGGGAAGAAATCTTATTATCTTATTCCAGGTTTACTTTAAATCTCAAAATTACATAATTGTCTCTTATTTCCAAGTGAATGCTGTTGTGTTGATACCTTTAGTTTTGTGAAACAGCCTGAACTCAATTTCTTGGGATGCAAGGGACAGCTTGCTGCTGTCATTCACCAGTTATTTTTCTGGAGGAATAAAAAGACTCAAACCTAGGAAAAGAACTAAAAGGCATTTCTCCATGCATTTCTTAATGACTCCTATTTTGGGAATGTTTGGTTTAAAATATATAAACCCTAAAGCACCAGAGCCCTATAAAAAGGATCAGAGTAGGGGCTTTTTAGCACTGAAAAGAACATTGTAGCAGTCAGAGGGCATTCACAAAGATCATTTAAGGGGTTTCTTGGATGCTGTCTGTAGGCTTGGGTTGCCTTAACTGCAAACAGAAGAAATGCACTGAAATTACTGCTGGGCTTCAGCCAAATATGAGGAGACTCCTGTAAGTCTTGTCAGACCCTACGCAGACAGGTGAGACAGTCAAAGCCAGAGGCTGCTATGTTGTCATGGGCTTCTGAGTAAGGTGATTCTCCCATGAAGTCTCTGCCTGTTTCTGTATCTATATTTTATCCATTGCATGTTCAAAGTGATTTTGTCAGACTCCACATCCACCCTAGAGCATGGCTTTTGCTGGGAGTTCAATGAAATCACAGTAGAGTTAAACTGCCCGGTACCTTTTCATCACAGAGCTCACAAAGATGCACTTGCCCTTCTGCCCAGCTCTCACACATGCAGAGGCTTCACCACAGCTCTAGGGCAGAATTGTAAAGCTCCTGGGCCTTTACAATTCATGGGAAGACATGAAAGAGGAAGCAAGAGGTGTTGAGGTGAGGTGTGGAACCTGTTAACAGAGCTGGGGATGTTTCAACCATGCCTGGCGTATCAGAGGTGTTAAAATCAGAGATGTAAGGGTATTGTTGACAGTGTGAGGCCCCAACAGAGCAGGGCACTGAGTATTTCAAACCTGTTTAAAAGGAGTCTGCATGGCATCAGCTTCTTTATTCTCTGTCCAGGCTGTAGAAGGATCCTAGCAAAGGTCTCTGTTTCATGTCAGAAATGTTCAGAAGCTTGTCCTGATGGCTCAGCTCTAGAGGAGAGCAGTCCTTGTTAGTGTGGCTCCCAACGTGGTGCAGCTGCTGCCTGCTAGTCTGGCTAGAAATGTCACATAAAGACCTGAGAACAAAACAACTGTAGACAGGTTTCCTCTCATTTGATTTTTCAATAGAGGCATTATTACATTTCAATATTTCCATTCCCACTGCCTGCTCTCAGAGCAAACAGTGTATAATTTCACCCCAAAACACATCCACTCCATCTTGGACTCTACTACAGTAAGCTGAAGACACACAATACTCTACATTTTACACACATTTTATGAGATAGCATTTTCACTTGTCTTCCACAATGCAACCTAAGAACTTTCTCAATATTCATCAAAATAAGACTTCTTCTCTTCCACTCCTATCAATCTCGGTCATATTTCTTCTTTCTAAGCAAAAAGATAAATAAAATAAATACTTTAACAATAAAAATCATCTGAATGTAAAATAAGTTCCACAGAGCTTAGCTGTCATCTTTCTGAAGGGCAGCTTCATGATTCAGCCATTCATGATGGTTGAATAAGATTTGGCTTTGTTCAACTCACAATTCCTTGAATTAAAGAACATTAGAAATTGTGCATAAAATAGTTTTATTTCTTGCACAATTTCATCAGATTTTCAAAGATAAATTAATTTCAAAGACAGATCAATTCACACATTTCTCTCCACTGATTGGAAGAACACCTTTGTAGGCATCAACTCATTTATATTTCTCATATTTCTCTATCAAATATACCCTTCCATGTTAGGCTTTTTATTCCTTCCCATTAACTCCATATCAAGTTTAAGAGTTTTAGATTCAGATAAGGACAACAAAGAATATGTCAGAAATAGAGAAGGCTGCAAATGTAGTGGAAGAGGAGTTGCCAATTTAATGGGTTTCTTTTACATTGTGTAGGAACTAAAACCAAACAAATTACTGTAGTGAAGTATTTGAGTTGATACAGTTGATTTATTTCCTTTCTCTGTTGGTTTATACTCCCACCTAACCAGTCACAGCTTAGTATAGAAAACAGAAGGAGATAGTGATTTTCCAAATGGAGAAATAAAGTAAAATTGACAAAGCTCTTTTCAATATTGCATTTTTCACAATGAAAGCTTTAAACAAAGCACCAACACATCAGGCAGTAGGTGGCAGTTCAGGGTGGTATCTGATGACAGAGCATTTCCACAGGAAAAGAACCTGAACTACAATTGCTCTATTCTGTGAGAATCACTAGATGTCTTTGCTTCTCACCAGTTGGTTTCCATCATCTCTGTTTCATTATATTGAAATAATTGATACAAATTTAAAATAAAATTTAGAAAAACTGAGAAGGAAGAGCACAGAAAAAAAAACATGCCAATGTCTTATGAACAAATGAAGGGGTTTGAAGAATCTGAATAGAGCAAAAAGGAGCCCCATGCCATAAATTATGTTGGCCAGTGATTTGGAACAGAGAGCATGTTTAATCCTGTGAGAGTGCGATAACTTGCATCTTGTACAAGTGCCTCACAGACAGAAGTGATTGTCTCCATTTATAATATAAATGACCATATCTGTGTAACAGGGTTCATTACTAGCTAATTCTTTATCTGGGCTGAAAAATTAAATTGTATAACAATAGCAGCACAATAGTTTGCTTGGCAATAGAGCACAGGGGGCAATTGTTGAACTGAAACAACTCTTTGCAAGGTCAGTTAGAGACCTCCAAAATGCAACATATCCTGTTGTATAGAGGAACCTCTGCTCAGCCATGACACTCACAAACCCAGTGGTCTGTAGAAACCACTGTTTTTTGCTTTGTGCGTGTGAGAAAATAATTTTTCTCAGTCAAAATGTTACAGCTATTCTTATATGTGGTTCCACTAGAAATCCACTTTATAACAAAAACCCCGTGCTTTTGATCAGTACAGCTGGCAGAGGATTCACAAACACTCTGAGCAGGGTGATGAACTAATATTGGATTTACCTATTAAAGATAAGATTGTCTGAGAAGCCATTGTCCTTGGTCACTTCAGAGTCTGCTGGGAGATCTGTGAGGAGCCTTTGTGAAGCTGTGCTGACTTTCTCACACGAAGCACATAAGCCATATTCTGCTGGCTGAAATTGGCTTTTCCAATTTGTGGATGTCTTTGGCCATATTAAGAGGAATTTGAGAAGAGCTTAAGGAGAATTAGAAATCCTTATTCAGAACCCAGTTAGCTTAGCTGCTGGTTATTATTCTGAGCTGCTTGTTTTTCTACTATCAATTTCATTATTTTAATTTCAGAAGAATCATCTTAATAACACATTGGGATCATGAATAATATATGGAAATGTTTGGAGGCTACTGGCTTAATAAATATAATTTCTGTTC
>NC_031773.1:55367942-55416421 GCF_001522545.3 Parus major | reverse complement strand
TTTCTCTCTTTCTCTCTTTTCTTTCTTTCTTTTCTTTCTTTCTCTATCTCTCTGTCTCTATCCCATATTTATTCTGGTAAAATTGGAAATCATCAGAAGTGAGTTTTAATTCCTCCTCTAGAGTTAATACAAAGAGAGAGTAAAACTCTCTTGCTGCAAACTGACTTAGTGCAGCAAGACCATAAAGCTCTGCACAGCTTTGAAGGGAGCTATTAATGAGCAGAATCTTTGCTTGAATGTCTAAAATAACACAAGGCTATTTTTTGGCCTACTGTGTCTTGTTTAATACCAAAACACTTGTGGCAAATGCAGCACAGTCAGAGCAGAAAGAATTGAGAATAATATTTTTTATGTTTTAGAAATGAAGGTCCACATTGTGGTAGAAAATACAAAGTCATTTCAACATGCACCCAATGTAGCCTGGAAGTCCAGACAGGGAAGGAAAAATCAGACAGATGAAAGAAAGCTGCAAAATTTGCTTGGGAGCAAGCATATCTGAAATAAGCCATTGAGACACTATTCTGGGAAAATAGTATTGGAAAAAATACTATTGTTACCCACTGTAAGAGGAACTCTGACCATGGCAGGAGTGCTGATGAACCTTGCCACTAACTTTCCTAAACAGTAAATGCAATCCAGAGATCCAGCAGCTGATCATGATGCAGGTCTGAGATTCTATGACAAAATCCCATTTTCCCTTGTTTGTTAGACTCTCTCATAACTAGTGTCCTCCCTCCTCCTGTAAAACATAAAATCCCCCAAGACAAAGGGATCTCATATATGAAGGAGAAAAGTGTTCAAATTAAAGGTACTTTTTCTATTGGGTCATGAGATTGTAAGAACAGTTTTTTCTTCATCTAGGTCATTTTTTTAAATTTTTTTTAATACTCCAGCAGTTTTAACCAGAGTAAGGTGTTGCACAAAAAATGGGCTACAGAAACAAGAAGGGGATAATCTCCTCCTCTACCTGCTGTCTCTGATCCCACTACTAAAATCCAGTTTCCAGTTTCTGGCACCACAGGAGCACACTGGAGCTTAGTGTCCAGTTTGTTGTTCACCAGAATTCCCAAGTCCTTTCCTTCATGGTTTCCATTCAGCTGTCCAGTCCCCAGTTTACTCAAGTCTGTGTGGTTATTGCAGGACTTTCATCTGTCCTTGTTGAAATTATTGACTAATAATTATCAACTAATAATAATGATTATTATTATTATTAGTCCTCTTCACCCACATCTCCAGGCTATTAAGGTCCCCCAGAATGGCTGCCCTACTATCCAGTAAATCAACCACTCTCCCAATATGCTCTTGTTTGGCAGCCCATTGGGTGGGTATTTGACACTGCCAGTAATTAGTGAAGATTTTAAATTATATCGGTGCCAACTACAAAGAGGTGCCGTTGGTACCCACCTGCCAGTTGGATTTTAAACCTCTGACCATCAGCCTTTTAGGCCAGAAAAAAAAAAAATCCAGCAGTTTTCTACTTTATACTGCATCTATCCAAAATACAGTTCTTCAGTTTAGCATCATGGAATACCATGCTGACACTCTTCCTGGAGTCAGGGTAAACAACATCTGTTGCTGTGGCTGCTTGTGCATGGATCAAGTCATCTCCTCATGGAAAACAAATCAACTTGATCAGCTGTGCTTTCTATTGCTAAACCCATCCTGGCTGCTCCTAATCACTTCTTGTGTTTCGTGTGCCTGCAAATACTTTACACAAGAATTTACTGCAAAATCTCACCAAAAACTGAGGTTAGATTCACCAGCCTGTAGTTCCCCAGATTCTCCCTGTTGCTTTTCTTCTGCATGTTTGTTCTCTCAAAGTGAGGATAGATGCCTAAGACTCAATTAAACACCTTTCCTTTTCTTTTCCACCCTCTTAGATTTGGACCAGACTCCCTCTTCATTCAACAGACCTGAACTGATGGTGAGAAAAATGTTCATTCACATGGACCTGAGTTCATAGCAGTGAGTCTGTGACATCCTGATGACAGAGAAGGCTAAAGTGATAAATAGCAGAGGGCTGGTTTGGGATTTGGCTTCTGCTTGTGTGTATTAATTCTGGTGAACCCTTTTGCAGGTATTTTAGGGTCTCAGCTGTCTTCCTTAGATGGAGGGTTTTTTTTTCTCTTGTAGAATCCATTATTTTGCTGGATATGAGAAATCATTGATCCAGATCTAGTAGTATCCACCTGTCCTCACATGCTTGTAAAATTACTGCCTCAAAGTTCCACTGGTGTCTATATTCAAAATTAATTCCATGGTACCATCTAAATTTCAAAGCATTAAGAATTTCAGAGAGCACAGTTGCTCCTATTAAACATGTTTTCACACACAGCAGATAATTTCATTCAGAAAAATATCTTGTTACACAAGGGATCAATTAAAGAGACCGTGTCTACTGGAAACTCAATTAGGACTAATCAGTTTTATCCTACTTAGCTAAGAAAAAGGTTTACTTAGACTGTCAATGGTAGGACCTGGACATATAATTTAAATTACATTACTATTTCCTTAGATACTTTATTTTGTCACATCCCATCTGGAAGTTCACAGATAAACAGTTAAGGAATTACTTTCATAAAAATGAAAAATTATTTTCATTTCATGTAAAACCATGGTACTTTCCACATCTTGCTCTGCAGCAGAGGAAACAGCAGGAGTGTAAGATATGGAATCACAGAATCATAGAGTTGTTTTGCTTGGAAGAAACCATAAAGATCACCCAGTTCCAAACCCCAGCCATGGGCAGGGACACCAAACACCAAACCAGGTTGCTCAGAGCTACATCCAGCCTGGCCTTGAACACTTCTAGAGATGGGGGAGCCACAGCTTCTCTGGGCACCCTGTGCCAGGGCCTCACCACCCTCACAGCAAAGAAACACTCACAAATAACTGCTCTCTGTCAGTCTGAAGCCATTGCCTATTGAGAGACCGCCAGCTATTCACCAGTCCTCACTGAAGTAATTGTAAATGCCATTTATTTCTATCTTTAGCACACCTTTTATAGGGTTCTACAGGGTCCATGGGCAGAGCAAGCTACTATTGGCTAACACACACAGTTTACATATTTTCCCCTACACACAAGGATGTTGTTTTGCTTTACTCTCTCTTCTGCAGGCAAGTTTCAAGGATTTTAGCCCTTAATATCACGACTTATTTCAAAGGCTGGTTTGTGCATACAGGCCTTTACTAATATATAAAATACAGCAACAATTGCCCCTTGTCCAGTCACCATATGCATGTGTGGTATGGGACATATTGTGGCAAAGTTGACAAATTCCATATCTACTGTGTCACTGTTAGTATCACTCACTTGAATAAATGTGATATATATGGCCTGGATTTCTTTTGAGTTACAACATGAAAAAAATTATATTAATAGTAAGTGATTTGCAGAAGCCTGACTGTCTTCTACTTCAAACTCTGAGTAGCTGAAAAATGCACTGAATTGCCATTGATGTGATTTAATGGATTTATTTCTGGAGTTACTTTTAATTAAATTTATAACAGTATTTGCTGTCTCTTCCCATTTTAGAAAAGGTGTAAAACAGTCAAAAACTGCTGTTTCCTATGGAAACCTATTCATCTTGTTAAGTCACAGTTTACACATAGAGCTTCTGTAATGCTTATGAGATTCTATGTGCAGCTCTAATTGTAACAGCACCCAGAGTAACCAGGGTTCACACAAATGTCTTGATGCAAAGAGCAGCCTAAACAAACTTTCTGTAAGATACATCAGCCCTGAACATTTTATATCATATAGAAAGTAAATTATACCTTCAGCTGAAAGTAGGAATGTATTAAAACAGTGTCCAAATTGGAAATATCTCTACTTACTGATTGCTCTAAGAGCAGAGTTTAGCCTTTTATTCAGGTATATATCTTCACAGTAGTAGCACCTAGTTATATCAGTGAGGGGTCAGTGCTCTCTTCTACAAAGACAAGGGAAAGGAAGGCTTTTTTTCTATGATGTGAGCTGTGAATGCCATAGCAGCCAGGAGGAGAAAAAAGTGGGTTTCATGGAATTTGTATATTATCTTTATAAGATGCACTGAGTCTGTGTTGGCCAGCTTCAACCCAGCTGTAAGCTTTCTGGTAGAAGGTCTGGATTTAAAAAGAAATTACATTAAAATCCTCGTTCATTAGTATGAGGAAAGAGGGAAAATGGTCTGTGTTTCCATGTCATCTTGTCAGACTTGTAGAGACTGCTGTAATGGCATGAGAACAGAACATAGTTATTGGGATAGTGATGAGGCTCTCATCTTTGATTGTTAGCAAGCCAGAACTTCATTACTGATGGCAGTCCTTCATTTAGGGATAGTCCCTTGCAAAAGGCATGAAACTGAAAACAAACAGAAAACTTTGCAGGGAGAAATATATCCCTAAACCTGAGGGCTTCCCCCCACATAACAACAGAAATAATTCAGCATAAACAACTTTATTAGTAAACCTCTTCAGCCAGTTCCTCACACATCTTCTGTTCACCCTGGGGTATTCACAAGGGAAAAATTGAGCATGCCTTAGAAGGAAACAGCTCAGAGATCTGGCTGAAGAACAGAGCCAGGACCCTCTCCCAGTGTGGCACCTGTGACCAGCTATCTCCTCTTTTAATTAATCAAACTCAACTGTGTTTTGTTACATTTATGAAGAGAATAAAATCCATTTGTTTCAGTTGCTGCCTTAGTTGCACCACAGGATCACTGCCTTGGAAACTGTAGGGCACTACCATAAGCACAGTCAGTGACAAAAGCAGCTTTAGGCTCATTCCTCAGCACTCAGGAGTAGGATTCAGGTGGAAGTCACACCCCAGTTCAGCTTAGGAAGGACGAATGTCCCCAGTGGAGTGACCGATTTTCGAAACCAGGCAAATGAACCCCCAAAGCACAGTGCCAGTTTGTGAGCTCTGTGGCTGTGGAAAGCAGTCACAGAGCAAGCTTTACATCCTTTCTGCTTCTCCTGTCCCTCAGTTCTGCTGCCTTTCATGGTCAGCGATACACATTTTTGCTGTGCTTTGGGATTCATCATCATCTGCTCTTTGGATTTACCATCTTCTTTACTTCAGTCCAGTTGATCTCCACAGTACCACAGGAAGGACTATGGGCAGTACTTTTTCTTTTGTGATTTATAAATATATTCATCTCATCCAATTGTTATTTATTCTTTGAAATGTTAACATTCACTTTTACCATTAGAGGGCTGTATTGTTTGTTACTTTTCTATCTGTTCTCCATTCTTGTTTATATCAGCCAAAAACTACATGAAATAACAGCCACAACACAAACAAGTCCTTGCCTTCCACCCAATAAGTGCCATGGATCTTGTTTGCCTTCATATCAGGGTCTAACAGAAAGAAGTAAATTAGTAACTGTTCTATAAAATTGACCTTAGAGATCTCTTCTGCTGCTGCTGATCACTGAGGAGATGATTTGCCTCCTTTCTCAAAAGGAAGCAGATAGAGCAGATTTTTATGGTGATTTCTGAGAAGGAAGTCCCAGAGAGCAAATCTGTCCTCACTGAGGTCAGCAGGAAATTCACCACTGAATTGGGGTCAGGATTTCTCTTGTTTCTGCCAAACAATTCAAAAATCATTGAGGAGAACTCCTACCAGTGCCTGAGGAGGCTAAGATGAAACTTTGTATGCAATCACATCTGTCTGTAGCTTCTCAGTTTAGGATTTATTACAGCTTCCTCTGTCACATTTGAAATACTGGCATCAGTGTCAAATACAGTCACAGACTGAATGGGGAAGAGGAATTGCAGCAGTTTGTTCCTTACATCAAGAGCAAATCATACTTTCTCCTTAGGAGCTCTTAGGTCCAAGAAAGCCTGCAAAGAATTAATGCAGAAAGATAGCTATGGGTTTTTATATAAATTAGAATTATTTTTTTACTATGCAAGCCAGAAGTGGTCAGGCTAATTTCATCAGGATTTTTTTCAAGGCAATGTCTGTACCCTGTTTTTCTGACCATTAGGAAGTACAGATGTTTAAACACTGTAGTTTAGTGGAGTTAGCAGAGACGTTCACTAGAGCTCTCATATATACATATACAAATTAAGGTGAAACAGACAGCCCTTTCCAAAGTTACTTAAGCAATGCAGTGCCAAATCCAACTTTGTACAACACCTGGTTGGATAAAAGACAAAATTATTTGATATTTTCCATTATAGTGAGCTCACTGGGTTTTCTTTTATGACTTATCTCATGCATCCAGATTAGAAAATGTCAAACCATTAACTGGCTGTTCTTCTAAGCACTCAGTATCAAAACAGCACTCCACTGGATCACTGGGCATCAGAGGACATTTTCAAAGGCACAAATGACATGCAGACACCAACTTTCATTATCTGCTCTAGAAATTGTTTCAGAGGTTAGAAACATTAGGGGCTCTGACGTTATACATGAGGAGAATATTTTATCAAAATACCTTGTTAACCAGGGCACACAGAGAAAAGATTATCTTAACTTGTCATGAATAAAATTGTGTTCTCAATTCAGCAAATCTTTTAAAGACAGGATTGTGTCCCTTGAAATTCAGTACCTCAATTTAGGAGAACATGGTAGCCATGTAGAGGGAGAAAGAGAAATTCCAGAAAAACTAGAATTTCAAATCCTGACATTACAAATTAAAATTAAAATTTAAAAAAGTACAGTACATTTTACATAACCAGTAGGAGAGTTTAGTTTTAAAAATTCTGCTCTGCTAGATTTCCATTGTAGTCAGGGCCCCTAACACACCTCTGCCCCTGAAATCTGAGCTGAAAAAGTACCTGTGTATAAAGGCTTTGAGAAAAGTTACCTGTTGTTCTTTCTGCTTCCTAATATTAGACCATACAAAAAGAACAAGAGCTTTCAGAAAAAGAGAAGCAAATTTAATTTGCCTTCCTAACATGTAGACTGCATCATGTCTACCATGAGCTAAGATATTTATTTCTATGCAAACTAGGTACAGAAAGCCATGGGTTAGAACAACAGTCAAACAAGCAAATTTAAAAAAATAAAAAAAAAAATAAAATAAGGAATGTTCCCTTTTTTTTTTGCCTAAATACTGATTTATTTTTTAGTTTGCTTTTGACTGACAGAATATCAACATATGGATTAACTCCCTCTTGCCATTATTGGCAGGAATGTTAATGTGTCCTTTTAACACTTGTTGTGTCACAATATTACAGACTGTTTTAGAGAAAATGTTCATGAGCAGTTGACAGCAAAATTCTGCCAGGGTTCATGCACAGAAATTAATTTTGATTAGTATGTTGTGACAAAACCCCCAACACCAATATTTCTAGACTACTGTGAAAATTACATGAATAATTTAAAAATAAAGATCATGAATACTGGCATCGTCAGTAAAATATTGGTAAAATTATTCTGATAATCACATCTACTTTTATTTGTTTAAGTTATCCTACAGCCTTCATCTTTGAATTTTAGTCACAGTTTAGGATCCTGGTATGTCAAATGCTGTAGGTTTGCTGCTGTGGACACATAAATCTTTTTTTCTATTCAAAGTGATTAGAGTTAAACTTTATGACAAAACAGATGGACAGAAACAGATGAGAGGAGTAAAGGAAAATAATGAGGCAAAATTTGTGGGCGTGCTTGGCTTCTGATCTCAGAATATACCCAAATCCCTGCAGTCCCCACTTTTGTGAACACCTCATTACAGAAGAGTGGCTGTAAAGCAGTGGTTTTAAAAGGAATAACCAGAGTTTTAGGGAAGGCTGTAAGAAATAAAAGGTAGGTGAGGGTGTCACTGGAAGCCTGAATGCATGAAGTTCAGAATTTAACATGGGTGTGATGAAAGTTGGCCTCACAAAACACCTGCAGGAGGGAAATGTCAACTTGATACTGCAGTAAGACCCGAAGAGCTTGGAAAATTAAAAAACCAAAAGTACTCTCTTTGATACAACCCAGAAGGTGAGAGCAATTGCAGAGTGTGAAAGTCAAAGTGATGGACTAGGAAAATGACCTTAGCAGCAGCCTGCTACATGCACACTGGCAGCACAGAAGTGCCTCTGACAGGGACAACATGATGCCACAGCAACTGAATTGTGAGATGGCAAAGCCTTAGGGATTTAAAGGGACAATGAACCTCTGCAGTGCTCTTCAGCTCCCACCACCACCACTGAAAAAGTACCTGTCACGTTTAAAAATAGATCTTACACGTCAGTGTTAAGAAGCACTCTAAATTAAAGATTAAACCTAGATTGCAAACCCAAGAGATAGATCAATTGAACCTGTAATGATGTAGAAGAGGGATGTCTCAGAGGTAAAAGACAAGGATGCATTTGTGAGGTAAAACGTGCCAGGAAGCTCCTCTCGGTAGTGAAAGCAGTGAAAAGGGAAGATAAAAAGAGTGCAAGGAAGACAAGCTGCAAGGTGAGGCCTTGGAACAATTAAAGGAGATGGGCAAAAGACAGTCAAGAAGCTTTTAACAGGTAAATGTAATAGTTTCAGAACAGGAAGACAAAAGCAATGCAAAAGCCTTCCCTTTGATCAGGTTGCTCTTGAGAGGCTGAGAGGACTATTTATGGAATCACTGAAATGCTGGCTGCAGTGAGGAGATTCTCAGAGACATGGTGATTGATGGCTGGGGTGAGAAAATCCACTAAATGTGAGGAGAATTGTTAACTGGGGAAGAAAGATAGAAAAGGTGTAGTAAATGCTTTGTGGCATTTATTCCACAAGTCTCCTAAGTCCAGAAAGGAGACCAAGGGGAAAAAGTATTGGATTCCAGCACAAGCTGAAATGGGGCAGGAGAGAAAATGCTTATATGAGGAAAAAAAATCTTAACAAGTAATTATGTTAACAGAGAAAGGAGAATCAAAGGGAAATCAGGAGGAAGAGTGAATCTGAAGAAAGCTGAACTCTAAAGAGTGGAGGGAAAGACAGGTTATGGCAGGTCACCAGGTTTCTCCAAGACCTTAGGAGAGCTACTTGCTGAAGACTTTTCATAAAAACTGCTTAAAGAGAAATATACTCTAGTGTTTGTCAAAAACAAATGTCAAGGGGTCACTGCAGACTGACACCTTTGAGATGACCAAGGCTCTTTGTGGCAGGACAGTAGGCAAATATTACAGAGTGAATTTTTGCCTAGAGGAGTAGAGAGGGACTCAGTTTGATGTGAAAGCCATGAGTTCAGAACTACTGCAAAGATCAAAAGTCATGTTTAGAAAAACATTGAAAAATCCAGCAGAAAGCCAGTAGTAAGAGAAAGCACAAGGGAATAGAATAAAAAAATTCATTATGAAAACACAACTCTGTCCTGTTCTACTGCAGTTCATATATAACACAGAGAAAGAAAATATTTTAAGATTAAATATCTAATCTAGGCTCCATTACCAAGTGTTTGTCATCTTAGTATTTTGGGATCTCACATCCATTGCTCAGGCATCTATATTTGGAATGAAATGTGACTCACAATATATTAATGGCAACTGAGGTGGGTACAAAAGTGACTCAAAAGGGAGAAGGCAGGGGAGGAAAACAGTGATGCTCAAATTCCTTGAGGTGGGAATGTGTTTTCCTGTGTGTAACAACAAGCTCTCACCTGTCTTGTGTGGAATGTGGTGACAATCTGTGTTTTCAGAAGTGAGCTGCATGTCTTCACAACCTTCCCAAGCTTGCCCACTTTTCTTCACTGCCTGGGTATTTTCAGAACCAATAAATGTCCAGGGTTGTTTCAAATTATTCTCATATATTTCCCATAGGTACTTGACTTCTTTCAGAGTCACTTTCCATTGCTGTACGCTGTCCCTTCCTCCTTTCTAGTCCTTTGTAACATATTTCACATCATTTTCTTGAAGAGTCGTATGGAATTTGTGCAGAGCTCATAAATACTGGGAGTGAGAGGAAAAAAGATGTAAAAATAGCATAAAGAGATCTCAATCTAACTGAAAATACTTCACAAATAGATATTTTATTACAAGATTCCTTAGACAGCGCTCATAATGCCTAAATAACTGAATTCTGGGTGTATCTAAAGACAAAGAGTAGGAGAGATTTGTGGTTATTTTTGAGATTTTTCTTTTGGATATTTGCCTAAGATTCCAGAGGCATCTGGATCTCTGAGGCTGTCTTTCAGCACTGGGAAAATCTCATTCTCAATATCAGTATCTATTCTGCAGCCACAATTCACAGACTGTCACCTTGGAAGGTTCTGTCCTCCTGGATTTTATCCATGCACAATTAAATGTTCACTCTTTAAACTGCTTTTCTAGAGTCCTTCTACAGTTTCTAGAAATAGAAAGATACCCCAACCATGGCACAGAAATTGTACCCAGGATCTTCCAGAGTATTAAGCTACTTTTGCATGTTTGTCTTGAGAAAGGGATACCAGAGTTTTGCTCCAGGATTTCTGTAATTTGCAGACAACACAAGAGTAGTACAATGAGAGCAAAATGCCACAAGAAGGGCAGAGATAGGTTTGGAGCGTAATTTTATTGTTATAATTGGAAGGATTTTACAAAAGCATTAAATTAAAGTTAACTACATTCAAGAGTTATACTAATGCAACAAATAATAATTTTTAAAATGAAAAAAAATTAATTTTAATGTTGCAGTCTTCTTAAAGTTAAAGAAACCCAAACACTTAGAGTTTGATATGCAAGTGGTTGTATAAGCACTCATAAAAGTTCTCACAAAATAGCTTCTGTTTGGCCCTTCTGTCAGTTCTGTAGGAGGTAATTTGGTCTCTAATTTCTTATCATGAAAGTACATAAAATAATAGGTCACAGCCTTCAGAATTATCGTGCAAAGAAATTAATGAGTGTTTTGCAGCCACTTGTATTCAAAAATTGCAAGGGCTACACAAAAGCATACTTATTTTTGTAGGTAATAAAATATTTTCAGTGCAAATGATGTGCAAAAAATGTGAAAATTGTTCAAAAGAGAAATCTGGATTTCTTCTAACATAGACACTGAAAATAAAAGGCAATATTGATTAATAAATAATTATTTTATGATAAAAACTAGCTTATGATAAAAGACATGTCCCCCCCAAGCTTGTGAACTTTGATTCAAGTTTTACTTTACAAATAGTGTGAAAATATCTCACAATTTACTGTCTAGTAGAGACTGATAAGAAAGGAATCAAGGCCCAGTTTTGTGTCTGAGGGGACCTTTAAGGCAGCATTAGCAGCATTGTGAGACGATTCAGTACTGCTTTTTTTCAGTAATTTTTACCTCTTAATCAAACAAACAAGAAGCACTACAATCAGTAGAGGGAGAAAGAAACACCAGTGTTTGCTGATCCAGCAATCAGCAGGCAGAAAGCAGAGAATATGGACTGCAGTGAGGATCCTGAGTTATCTGGCATTCTGCAAGTTTTACCTGCAGGCCCAGGGTTAAGGACTGGGAATGGAAAGCTGGGATTTGGAAGGCTGTAGTTACGTGGCACCTGGGAGGATTGGGAACCCAGTAGGTTCTGGTGGGGATGCATGGCTCCAAAAGCTACATTTTCATGTTTCTGGACATCCCCATCCCTTGTCCCAGTGCCAGCTTTGCAGCTGTGCCAGGAGTGACTTTGGAGTCCCTGGTAGAAAAGTGGGCATTCAGAAATTTTGTAAATCAGGTCAGTGCTTAGATACAGTCTAAGTCAAAACTAAAGCTGCAGGCTCCAATGCCTGTTGTGCAGAGACACAGGCAGGGAAAATGCTCAGCACTGAAGAAATATTCACATTTCAGCCTGTGCTGACTCCCCTGCAGAGCCACTGTGCCAGACTGTGCAGCCCAAACACAGAGCACAAAACCCAGGGAAGGAAAGTGGAGCTCTGACCAGGGAACAGCTGCAGACAGAGGTTAGGAGGAAGGACAAAACAAAGATATTAATACATCTCAAATACCTAATTAGATATTTTTGAAGCACAACAGTAACAATAGGGCAAGGAGAAAAAGTGCAAAGCCTCTGCCAGGTGTCAGAGGGAATTTATTGATGGAAGGAGACATTGCCAAAATGCTAAATGTCTAAACTTGCATTTCTAAGGAAAGGGAGACAGGCACACTTTTATTCTTATAAGAAAAATGATAATCAAGTGAATTCAAACATCTTGGAATACGGAACCAACAGAAAGTAGCAAAAAACCACCAAACCTCCTAGGAAATTTGAGACTAGAGTATGCAAATCCATTACATTAACTAGGGAAAAGGCAGCTGGGTGTGAATGGAAAAAACACAGTAGGGAATGAAATCTATGGATTATATGTGCAAAACTGATGTTTAGTGCACAGGAGAATCAGTTTAATCAATAATAAAATTATTTAAGAGAAGGACTGTAAACAGGACGGGGTTTAGAGGCCCAGCATTAATTTACTTTATAATGAAATAAAGATATTTCCAAGAATCTAATATATGATTGACCTGCATAGGTAAAGAGCTTGAGGCTCAAACCATACCCTGAAAAAGAAAGTTTATAACCAATAAGGATATTCTCATTTACAACAGGAAATAAAAGCTACTCATTTAAATTCTAAAGTTTCATTTACAGTGTCTGCAAATGTTCTGTAAATGACCTTTTACAAACTTTTAATTAAAACCTAAGAACTTTTTTTTTTCCCTTTTTAACGTAAAAATTGTTTTAAAATGCAACCAGCTCTTCTAATTTGAGATACAGTATAGCCTTCTATGTATTACATGCAACTTAACCCAAAGGTTGAATTCTGAACTTCTGGATTGAGCAAGCTATTTGGCTGGTAGACTGAACTCTTAATTAAGTAAGATGTGCTAGCTTTGCTTTTCTACCCTTTACCAAGTGATAGGAGATGAAATGTTAATGGTAAAGTTCTTTTATACCTTCAGAAGAGACAGAGGGCAGCCATTTACCATCTTTTGAGAGCATCTGTTTATTTATCTTTATCCCTCAGAACACCACAACCCATCCGAGGCATGGGAAAGGTCAGGGCTGTATTGATTTTGCTGTATGTTGAGGACAATCCCAGTGTAATGCTGTGCTGAAAGCACTGGTTCTGTGGAGATAAATGCCCACAGAATTCATTTCATGTTGCTTTCCCCCTTTCTACTTGAAGCAGTTTCTGGCTGCAGAAGTGACATAGATCTCTATCCATTACTAAGTTGAAAATCTGATCTAAAGCTCTGTGAACCTGCAGGCAGTGCTCAGTAAATTGGTATTAAAACCCATATGAGGAATTGCATAATCTTTTAAAGAACATTTCATTTGCCAGTGACCTTTCAGCACTGGAACTAGTTGCTTGTTTGGCAATGATTTTTGCTAGAATAATCCTCAATACTTGCATGCAGCCTTTATCTAGCATGAACCCTGAATTTTTTTTCCAAAGACCTGTCATATTAGGCTATGGTTGTCCAGGTAGATGGCTTTAATACAGCCAATATCATCAAGATGTATTTGGTATATTGTTAGTAAGCTGTGAACTGTTGGCTGTAGGTGCAGCTGATGATACACTACCAGCTGTGTGCAGTGACCATAAAATTATTTATTTATGAAGCTGTTCCAGAAGCAATCTATTGGGCAGCAGCTTTAAACCCTCAAAATTGCAGAGTCCCATTGATATCAAACCTGGCTTAGAAAGATCAGATGCAACAAGTCTGAGTGAGTGTGGGAAACACAGGAAACGCTGGCTTTTGCAAGGATATTTTCAATGCTTTACATTTTGCAGTTGTTTTTTGTTTTTTTTTCTCCTGGCCACATCAAGTAAGCAGTCAGAGAAAATTAAGGCAGCCCTGGGGTAAGTAGTGATGTTGAGCTATGTGTCAGCTTGGCCTCATCCTCTGCTGATGGTTCCTCACCTTTTTTACCAGGAGTATAAAGTATATTAAAATAATTGCTGACATTTTGGGGTTTTTTTTCCTCCCACCTGACATGCTAAAAGAACAGCAAGCAATACTTTATTCCTTTTGAAATTGTCTGAAGATCCCTGGCTGTGGTGCTGTCATTGCCAGAGATGTCTGAATGAATCAAAACCTCAGGTACTCTTCAAGTTCAGATCAAGACCTTTCTTTATACAGGAACCTTTTAGTGATACCAGAAGATAAAGCTAAGGGGGGGAAAATGGAGCCCAGCCACACTTCAGCTTTGCTTTTCAACTCTGAGGTCTTAATGACTGAAATTACTGACACACTGTAATGCCTTTACATAGGGAGGAAGACCAGGAGCACAGAGTGCTTCAGAGGGTGTTATGAAAGACAGCAGATATCATATTGCAGTTATATTAACAAAGTTAGTAATTAAAAATATATAGGAATAATTGTTATGTATGTTTCCAGTAGCCAAAAACAAGAGCTAGTCTATTCATCCTCTCAGACATTCTGTGGCATAGACACCTCTTGTCAACAACTGTGAATAGAGCTGTAAAACTGAATCACAAGTCTGGAAGTAAAATTTCTCTTGATAAAATCTTCTTCTAAGAAATTTTATCAAGAGGTTGTCCTCAGCAGAGAGTTGGGGAAGGAGATTATTTTTGTGGCTGTTATTACTCTAATATGAACCTTTTGAGCTGGAGGTTGAAATGAATCTTATCCTCAGACTCAAAAGAATACTTTATACAAAGCTTTCAGACTTAAAAAGGCTTTTCTGACATCTTATTAATTCTTTCACCACTTTTTTTCTTAGAAAGTCAAAAACATTCTCTCTTCATCAGAAGATAATATGACTTATGATAAGCAAAAGGCAAACCAGGAGAAGTACTTTTGAAAAACTATTTGAGGGTGACTACCAGACCACTTTGCTCCATCAGCCTCTCATTTAGATTAAAGGTAATTAAATTAATAACAACCAGGTATAGGAATATAGGTATAGGAATAGGTAGTGTATACAGCTCTAAATTCACTGATTTCTCTAAGTTCATGTTACATACATGTTGAAAAAAATCAGGAAAATTCAAGTATTTATGAACTCCCCCACCAAAGACTTCATCTGAGTCCTAAGAAATATACTTGCACTGTTCTTACAGGAACCAGTAAACTATGAAGATTAATTTAAATATTTCAATTGTTATTAGACTGTGAAACCACATTATACTGTTACCAGTACTTCATTTAATTTTTCTGCAGTCATTTAGTAATGTTCAATTTATTTGTTAGATTGTTGGTTTTTTCATCTCTGTTTTAAAACCCATACATTTTTCTCCCTTGAGAATTAGGTTGGGATTCACTTCACAAAAATCTCTTTCTCCCTACCAAGGGATCAATCTGTATTAGTACTTTTTTGCCACGTCAAAAATTGTACAGATCATGGATTCAATGCCAATGGCTTAAAACAGTCTCCAAAGTGCAACTGGATTTTCTGTAAAAGTGCCCTCCATATACCTGAAAAGCATCCCAGAGTCAGGTGAAATAACATCTTGACATGTGACAGTCCATATTGCTGAGTGCTGTGATGTTATTTGTACAAGTCCCATACTTGGGAGCTCTTTCTGTGGGAAATCCACAGTGATGCCCATTACTTATAGCAGTGAGTGAAAATGTTCATATTTTACATTTTTTATTATTTTTTAAAGTTATAGGGGTCAAGGTGTAGCAAGAAGTAAAAATTGCTAAACACTGTTTTTGTTGTTAGACAGTTCAACAGTGATAAAGATGTCTTGTTGTTTTCATTTAGCAATAACAACAGTTTGTATCATGGAAATGGTAGTGCAAACAGGAATAATGGGAATAATAGGATTTGGCCACGCTTTTTACATGAAATAACAGAGGAGGGGAAGATTGGGGGCTAAATGAATGAACCAAACAAGCTAGTAACAATATTTTAGCAATGCAGTAAGTGAACCAGAAAATACATAAAGTAGGAAAACCAATTTTCACAACAGAAGAACAAAAAGCAGGCAAAAATAAAAGGAGGTGAATGCACTCCCTTACAAAACACTGCTGTTTGACTACAGCTGATCTGTACTTTAATGCAGCAGCAGAACCTCTGCTGTAAGAATAAACTGAATAAAAAAGAACACTGGGCACAAGTCACTTAGAAAATTAGTTCTCACCCATTCTAAAGTGTTTTGCATTCTCATTGGAATTCATTATGTGCAGTGTTACTCCTTCACAAGATAAAAAACATTTATTTCCATGTTTATGAAATGGCCTTTTAATTTATTCTATTGCTCTGTTACCAGCTTTTTATTTCCTTATGCCTGGAAATTTTCCTTTACTCATTGATCTCTTTTTGTTACCTCTTTCACTCAGTGTTTTGTTTTGTTTTGTTTTGTTTTTTCCCAGTTAAACAGAGAAGATTTACCAGAAAACAGAAGCTAAGTAGTCTTGGGGTTATAATTCCATATATCTCTTCCTGGAACTACAGGAGACAAGACAAAATGTTTTCAGACAGTACCCAGTGTTTTCCTCACCTGGTCTCATTCAGTTCTGACTTCAGGACTTGATCTTGAAATAAGGTAGCTCAACAAATCTGGAAACTAGGTTGTTTTAATATCTGTTCTCTCTGGTTTGCCAGCACAGTACACAGAGATGGAAAAAGAAACTGCAAAACTTATTCATCTTGGACTTGGAACACCTGCAAACCTAATATTTGTTTTCTTCCTTTTTATAGTTCAATGGTTTCACAGTTCTTTTTCCCATCCATTTTTACTGTAGTTGTTCAGTCAGCCATTTTCATCTATATTATCTTGTGATCCTTTCCAGTGTTTTTGGTGCTATTTACTTCACAAGCTGCTGACAATCAGTTTCTGCCAGATGTTCTTGAAATCAAAGCAGAAAGATGAGCTGAGACTGCAGCAGACAGCTGGGACAAACACTGTCTGGGATTTTTTGCATGTATTTTTTGTTTTATATATGTGAATAAATCTATTCAAAACCATAGTCTGACAGCATGTGATGAAAAACAATGGGCTAATCAGCCAAGCAGTACGTGAAAGACAAAGAATTTCCTTCATGATTTTGAAACACATCATCAATACATGCTGTGAACAAGATGCTGTAAGGTTCTGTGAGCTTTACTGTTCATGCTTGTGTTATTTGAGATTCCCACAGTCTGCACTGCCAAACCTCCAAGGTCAGATTCCTCTTAGTAAGAAAAGGGAGACCAGAGTTATGGTTCTTCATCATAAGGAGATCATCCAACCAGACAATGAACAAGAACAAAGCTGCATCAAACTTGCCTTAAGGAGATGTACAGGCACATGCCTGGAGTTTCACATTTTTCAAGTTAGAATGATTTCTGTTCTTATACTTACAGTGCCTTTTTAATATTAAAGGTCAGGAGGGGGAAAACATCAAACCATTCAGAATTATTATCCTCAAAACAGAGACTAAATGCCAAGATCTGACTGTGATGAAAGCAAATGAATTTCCATTGTATTCTTGTTCTTCACACTTTGCTAAGGGAATTTACTGCTTACAAAAGGTAACAGATTGACTGCCTTGTGAACAGAGGTCTTCTATTGATCCTCTGAACAAATCTGACAGTGTGACATGTTGTCTCACCCATGTACCACCTTTCTGGCCAGAGGGATCAGACAGAAATTCCGCTGCAGTTCCTGTGCTCAGGCACTCACTCACCCCAGGGCCACTGGGGTGCTGATCAGTGTCTGCCAGGAGGGCAGATGAGACTGCTTTAATCCCACCACACACTGCTGGTCTGCACCTACACCTGAACCACTCATGAGAAATGGGAAAGATGTGTATGTGTACATTTATCTGCTCTTTACTTTTTGTCTGGGTATTCATTTTCTCTTAAGTTCACTTTTAAAAGTGAGGAAACACGAAACTATAAAATATCCACCTTCACAAAAAAAAGACAACAACAAAACAACAACCCCAGCACACCTTCAGGTTAAAATGAGTCTGTGAAGCTTCTAAAGTACGGCAAAAATAACATGCAGATTAAAATTCAAACATGAACATTTGGAGAGCAAACACAGTTGAATTCACAACAGATTTCCCTGATTTGTTTGGATTTTACTGGACAAATTTTTTTCTAGCAAATGTTGTGGAATTTATGTTTTATCTGTGCAATAAACCTGCATAGATATAAACTTTCATTCACTTTTAAATAGAAGATGAGTTCTCAGCAATAGACTGGTACTCTCTTTGAAGCTTGTGAAGGCTCTGCCTTTCAAAGTGCCAAGAATTTGAGACAGTCTTTATAATTTTTGTTTGCTAGATTTATCCTTCTGAGAAATACTAGAGCAAAACCCAGGGTCATTTGTCAAAACAAGACCTAGTTTTCCTTCTTTTCACACTACCAACAAGGGGAAAAGTCATTTAGGCTGAGAGACACACTGAAAAAAGAGAGATGCTTTGCAAGGGAACTGATAGAGTTCCTCAATTAAAAAAAAAAGTTAATTCAGTTTATCATTGTTGTGACAAAAACTATCTTTGTGAGTTGTACGAAGCCAAAATTGGGTTAATAATTAAGTCTTGTCATGAGGTTGCATCCTCTAAATTAATTTTTGGTATCAGTAACCTTTATGCAAGGTTACTTGAGGAAAAGTGCTCCGTTTACATAGGTTGTAGCAAGGACTCCAAAATTAGCCTTCTGCAAGCTGCTGTTCACTGGAAACCCTGTCTTGCTCTTAAGCAGGCACCTCTGTTCCTATCATTGCATCCTTCTCAAGAAGGAGTCCAATTACAGAATAAAATTACAGGCCAAAGAGATATTGAAATCAGTTTCCCTGCACAATGTTCTTCCTGCCAAATTGTTGTGTACCGCTCCTCCCCTCCTTTGGTGGAAAAAGTTACTTCAAAGGAGAAAGAGTGACTTTCACCAAACCACAATACACACAGGACAGCTTGATGCTGAATGTCCCTATAGAATAAGAGTAATAAACAAAAATCTGAGACTCCAGTACTGCTACAAAAATCAAATGCTGCTTTTTTTTTTCTCCTTGGTTTAGCATTTAATAGCAAGCTATTGTTGCAGCAAAGTCCCATAGGGCCTGATAAGTTGTGATGAATTAACATTAGACATTAATGGGTTCTAATTGCCTGGTTGGCATCAGAAGCATCAATCCCAGAGTTTATCAGAAGTGCTTTCTGCAAAGTTCTGGCCTTTTTTGGTATTTCCATGATGCTAATTGCTATCATTAGCAAGTCCCTTCCTCACCAGAGATGCTTGTAAAGGACAAGTTTGTGGGATTGGTTTCTGGGTGATAAGTGTGCCATCTGCTTTCCTTTTACAGCTATCAGCCAGATAGATTCATCAGTGCCACTTAAAAAGATGTGCCAGAGGGGAAGGAAAAAAGGGTTCTTTGCCAGATGTTACCCAATATTTTATGAGAGATGAAAGGCTAGAGAAATTGATGGTGATTAGAAAATTATTGCACTTTCACTTTTCTTTTTGGTTACATTTCAAAAGGATGTCTTCAATAATAGCTACAGGCATAGAAAAATCACACTGCAAGGCTAATTGTGTCAGCCTCGTATTGCAACAAGGCCAGAGTTATGTCTTATTTTATCCATTTCAGCTTGTGGGGTTTGGGAGTCTTTTTACCTTTTTGGTGGGAAGGGCTCAGCAGAGTGTTTGAACACATCAGAGTTGTGGCTCAGCTGTGCTTCTCCTTTCTGTCCCATTTCCTTCACCATGTTGTAATTTCTTTTCTCTGCACTCCCCCAGCTAATCTGAGCCACAGGGACAGCAGTTTCAGAGGGTTTCCCATTTCTCATCATCTCCCTCCTCAGGTGGCTGCAGGAAGGAGTGACAGATAAACAGACTTTCATCTCCTTGGCTGCAGCCTGCCTGTGGATGAGGAAGGGAGAGGAGGGAGAAATGTTGCTTCTAAGCACTCCCATGCAGCCCAGAGTATCATTTGAGGTCACAACAAACAGAACCTCAAATCACAAGGCAGATGAAATTTTAATCTGAAATTCTCCCTAGGATTTAGGATTAGCTGAAATGAAATGTCAGACCACTGTGAGATCACTGAGTCCCTGCAAGTACCAAAGCCCCAGAGTGGGGATTGAGCTTCACTCCTGACAGCAGGAAATGTTAACCACCTTGCACACAAAATCTTCTGGGCACTATAGGAAGGGCAGTGAAAATCGTTTTTCAGCTTTGTGGTGAGGCACTCTGCTGATCAGGAGAGGCTGTCTGGGGCAGCTCAGGTGAGATTTTTAAAGGGAAATACAGATGTTTCAGAACATGAAGGAGAAAGTTCAGGGTTATAAGTGCATTGTTGAATATTAGCCACTAAACCAAGGTGACCCAAAGTAAAATGTCACGAGCGGGAAGGTTTTCTCACCCTTCACTTCCAACCCCTGATGAGGTGATTAGAGAACATTCTCTATGAAAGCTGCATTCCTGGTGAATACACTAGGGATCTAGTATGGATTCAGACTCAAATTTCACAACTGTTGAATTGTTATTTAACTGAGTATACACAGACTGCCATTTCCCATGCTGGGAAGATCACATCTCAGCTTTGCAGCTTAGAGACCTGAATTAAAATGTTTCTTACTTTGAAAGTTGCTTCAAGAGCCCAGTTAAGTCATAGGCCTGAAGACCCCCATACCAAAAGGTGGGAGAGCACAATGTCATGAAGACACACTAATTTGAGAGATCTGAATTGGTGCAGCCCTGTTAACGTTTTACAAAGTTGAGTGTATCTTTTCCAAGCAGAAAAATATTGTGCAGACTGTACATGGGATTCAAGTTGCATAAATATGTGTGACAAGAGGAGCAATTGTGCTCCCTTGTCTGAAAAAACCCAAACAAACAAAAGGAGCAAAGGTTGTTTTATTAATTGTTATGAATGGTAGTGCGACTCCTTCCCTTCACACCTTTTGGAAGGGTTGGGTGTAATCTTTAATGCTTTATTAAAGGTGAATTACTTTTAAAGGAACTAATTGTTATTAAATGGTTGCCCTAGCAACACAAAGAGTAGGCTACCATAGTAGCCTCTTCTATCCAAATTGAAATATAGCCAGTCTAAGGGCTCACAGGGCTGGGGAGTTAAAAAAAAAACACAAAAAACCAAGGTAGAAAACATAAACTTCCTCCACATAGTGAGCCACTGACGTTACATAAAGTCAAGGCTAGGTCAGACCCTGAGGTTCTTGGTGTTATCTTACTCCTGCTGTAAGAGGTCTTGTTTGATCTTCCCCTTCACTGAAAGTTTGAGTAAGGAAATTAATAAAGATTAAACTGCATGGTATCTGTGTACTTCACAATCTTGTCACACTTGATGGAAGATTCCTGTGCTAGTTCTTTTTCCATGAGACAATGTAGAAATCATACAGCTCTCTCTGTCCCTGCGTTATCCATGACACTGGGCCAGAGAAGGGAACCTCCCCTGTTTCTTTGCCTTCTGATAAAACTTTTTCATCAGCAAATTATTTAGATACGGATTCCAAGCATTCATATGGAGCTCCAGAAACTCCTCTGAGCCACGAAAGCATGGAATATTTGTCACAGTATCACCGTGAGGTCAGTAAGTGAGTTTGTCGCTGGCAAGAGATGACTGAATCACTGGTAATAAAGAGTGGGCCCAGTAGGCCACAAATCCCTGATGGATCTGACTGTTGCTGTTTCTGCCACTGTATTTTATTCATGTCTCTTTCTCTGCTCTTCTTCAGATGGAGTGCATGAATATTGGTGTCACTGGTTGCAAAGACTTATAAAACACAGCTAAACTATTTCCTAATCTCATGATAATGCCGCTGTTGTTGAATCAGATTTCAAAACAATTCCTAAACATTTAATTTAATGTTTTCCATAAAGCCAATTCAATAGTACCCAATTCAAAGGCCAGTGGGAGAATAAACATTTCTTTGAAAATGTGAAATGGGTTTCTAGTCCAACAGATTATAGCAAAAAAACCTTTTAGAACCTGATTTCTCTCACTCCATGTCCCCTCAAGAATATTAAATAAATCCCAAATGCAGTTGAAGTAACACCAATAAGCCTCAGACAATTTCAAGTCTTCCTAAAGTGTCATGCTTCCAGAAAGACTGCATCACTGTAAGTCAACATAGAAAAGCTGGAATTCTTATTTTCACTCCAACATCACAAAGTTAGCATCATAAAATTTCTCATAAAAATCACTTCTGGGTGACGTTTTTTCAAAGAGTCCCACAAGCAAAATAATCAAGTTATCCAAGGAGTACAAACTCTACGACTCTTATTACCAAGGTTTCACTTCAAATGACGTTTCTCAGAGCCTGCACTTGTGCATCCATCCTTTGTCTCTGTAATTGCCCTGCCATGGAAGCTGGGGAAGTCTCCACAGCTCAGAGGGGAAAGCAGCTCCTTCCCTCTGAAAATCCAGCTCCAGCTCCTCAGGAGCTGCTGTGGCCACTGCCCAGGAGGGGTTTGTGCTCCCTCAGTGTCTTACCCAAGTGTTTAATATCCTTGGGGGACCCATCCTGCTGCTCTGACATGAGTGACCCTGTCACTTCCCAGGGCAGCTCTGCCTTGCCAAATGTCTACACCCACAGGTGCCTGTGGAATTCCTTTTTAGGAAATCATCCAAGGATGATGAGTGCCTTGGTCACAGCTGGAGGCTTTGCACGCTGAATCCTGTGAGAAATGGGTTTCTCTTGGGATGGTTGTGAAGATAATGATTTCTTCTTCATCTGGTGAGACTGTTAACAAAGCTAAAATGACACTAAAAAGATAAGTGTAATATTTATGCAGAAGGTGCTGTCGATTGAAAATCTGATTAAAGACTAAGCAAAAAGTGCTTAAGTTTAATTAATTAACAGAAAGGTTTGCCTTTATTATTTTAAACCGCATTTTAAACTGACTGAACAATTCAGGAAGAAGCAATTACAACTCATTTACCTTTTGTTTCCTGAAAAGAGCAGGAGATTCCTTTAAACCCTTATCTAAGGGTTTTCTAAGAAAGTCTTGCACATATGCACATAATCAGTTCTTGGAAGAAAGGCAGAAGCTGCACAAGAAATATTAGTCTGTTAATAAATCCAGTTTGCACTATAATAGCAGCTATGAATTAGAACAGAAGTTAAACATTCTACATTTATGCCACTGAACTATTTCAAAGAACTCAATTTGAGGAGTTGAGTTTAAGAGAACTGTATGATGTAAAGTGAATTGATTTCTTCAGAGACTTCTTCCACTTCTTGTGGAAGTCGAATACAGATGCAGGAGAGAAACATGAGATTACCCACTGCTGCTTATCTTTTTCAGTTTGTTTGCATTTGTGTTTTTAAAAATTATTGATAGTTTTTTTTATAGAAGCACATGTTTTATGAAGACTGCACAAATCAGGGAAACTCCCACTGAAGACAAAAACCCCAGGCTTCTCGGCTGCTCTTCTAGACTTGCATTCTCTTCAGCAGCTGCATACAAAGTGAGGTTCTCTCTTCTGGGGAAAAAAAATTCTTCTGCATACCTCATCAGAATCAACGTGGTTCTGAGATACATCTTTTAAATACCATCAAGTACTGAGGTGGAGCAGTGATTTTCAGTGAAAAAGCATTCACAACAGTGAAGTGCACTTCTGTGCACTGCCATTTCTGGGTTGCTCTGGTAGCTACAGTTTCCATGTCTGTTTTTTCCTCTTACTCCAGCCCCCCAAGCCTGTCTGACATTACTGCTGTGTCCATGAGCTCACCACAGTGCTGTTGAAATGGTGTCAGCATCCTGAGCTCAGGCTGTGCCCCGCAGCACACCTCCTACCCTGGCACAGCCCCTGGAGAGACACTCCTGGGAGCTTATCTCCCACGCTGCCAGCGCTGCAGAGGTACAGCCCTGAATAAATGATGGGCTTTGGAAGGCTCTGTCTGCTGCTTTGGCCCTTTCATGTGGGCAGATAAGGGTGCAGCTGAGAGCCTTGCTCTGTAAATCATCCTGGAAGACTGACACGGTGTCTATCTGGTGGGGCGTGTATGCTGTGTGTGCTGAGCTGCACCTGAAACAAAGGGAAATTGCTGAGAATCTCTTCCCTGACCTAGAAATCCAGATGAAAAGTGGAAGTGCTGTCAGACAGGTGGAGGGCATGGTATTTTAAATAAAACTTGGGAAGAGTTCTCAGCAGCAATCTTTTCCCTGAGGTTTTAGAGGAAGATGAGAATGGTCCTTGCAGAATGGTGAGGTGCCTCTACTGCTGCTGATTGCTGCTCTCCACTTTGCTGCTACTCAGGGTCAAATGTTCAAACTGTGACTCAAATATCCAAAGTTCCAAGAAATTATTTCTAGACAGAAGATTGAAAAGACAATGCAGCTGTTTTTTCTCTTTTCATTCTGCTCGTGGACACTGTATAATTCATGTATTTAAACTTTCTTCTCTAGGATAGACAAAAACAAATTCTGCAACAAAAGCCAGTTGTTTTGTGAAAAACCTTGGGTTCATTTTTAAATCAAATGAGGGTAAGTAAATTTTAAGAAAAAATTTACTATGATAGTGAAAATAAAAATGAAAGTGAATATTAAGAGTGGAACTTGCCAACAAAATATTCAAAGGAATTAGAAAAGAAAAATAAATAAATGTATATGTATATGCATATGCATATGCATATGTATATATAAAATAAATTAAGTCCTCTGAATTTTAATAAAAGGTGACAGAAAAAGGAAGAACTCTTTTCTTTTGTTAATTGCTATCAAAGTATTGCATTGTGATATTAATTCAAATATTAATTTTCAATACTGTAAAACTTTTTTTGTTTCAGGCACTCTTGGCCAAGGCATGAAAGATTGACTTTTCTTTTTGAAACAACCATTTTCATGTAAAAAAACCCCCAAAACCTATTAAAACATGTATTCAATAAATCAAAACATTTAAATTAGAAGAAATTGTTCTGGATTGACACAACTTTTTATCCTTTAATTTTTTTTCTTCTATGCACAGTCTTAGGAGGAATTACTTAAAATAAGTTGCTGCTGTTTGAAGGCCAAGTTGTGATTTCAGTTTTACACTCAGTTATTCAATACTGCTATTGACAATGATGTAATTGAAATAAAAACCTGAAGCAGAACATTCATTATCATTTTGTCTCATCCAATTCATTGATAAAAACCCCCAGTCCCTTCATATTCTTCCAAGGGCCTTAATAAACATGAGAGTTAATTAGCTGCAAGGATGATAAATGAAAATTAATAGTGTGTGCAGGAGTTAATTAGGAAATTTTGTGAGGAATCATACCTTAAACAGCTAAGGAATTAATGGTCTTTAAATGCAGGAGAGGTTAATAACTCTAAAGGAATAATCTTGGTAAACTCTTAAAAGAGGACAATCATTTGCATAAATCAAGATCCTATAAACTGATAAATAATTTTTTAAACTTTTTGTTTTAATACTTTGCTTCTTAGAAGAATTTGCAACATTCTTTTTTCCCTTATGTTTACTATGGCACTGGAATGATTGATATAAATTGTATTGAATTTTCTGTCTCTAAAATGCATGTAAAATCCAGCAATGTAAACTCCAAAACAACATTTAGGGAGGCAGGATGAAAATGTCATTAAACTCCACCTAGATTTAAGTTCTAAAAATGGTTAATGTGTTTGGTTGCTGTCAATCCTGAATGATTTCCTTGAAGCAGGGAAATTAAACACAGTTTATTTTTTTTGTTGATAGACAGAATGAAAAATATAATTGGAGGACAGGGAAAGTGTGCTGTTCTGTGCCTTAGTGTCCTTTAAAGTTATTGTCTATTTTAGAATAGATTCAAAGGAAAGAAAACTGCAAGTCATAGTCATTTCTACTTAGAAAATAATTTTAAAACAATAAAACAATTTTAGATTAATTTGGTTTCTTCCAAAAGAAAGAACTTTTTGAAATTGAAATGGCCCCTTCACGAACCTGTCTTCACTCCAGTAAATTAATGACTCTCCCTATTAATGTCCCTGGGCAGCCTTTGCCATTTCAGATTATGTGTGAAAATATATGTTCAACTATATACATATGTATACATTTAATGTGAAAATACCAGCTGGTTCTGTGAGGGTGAAGCTCTTTTTACCAAAAAGAATCTTAAAGATCCTCTTAAATGTTATGCTCTTTTAAATGCATGACGTAATCCAAACTTGGAAAGCCATAAAATCCTCCTTTTCCATAATGATTTGACTATTATCTCTTGTTTTTCTCTACCTGCTCTAGGAAGGCGTATTTTAACCACAGCTTTCAGCCCCGGTCTTTCAGATGACGCACACAGCTACTCCTCCCTCCTGAACCTGCTTCCTTTTCTTCAAAAGAAAATGCCAGGCTGTCCTGCTGGGATGTTCATTCCCATCTATCAGACAGCTGCCTGGGATTTGCTGGCCCTGCAGATTAAGTGAAGCCATAATTAGGTGTGTGTCTGTCATTGCCTCAGGTGTGCTGTGCACCTTTCTGCCTTTCCAGTGGACTCATTTTGCTTTGGTGGTTTTTTGGTGGGTTTTTTTGTTTTTTTTTTTTGAGGTGGGTTTTTGTCTGTTTGTTTGGAGCTTTTTGTTTGGTTTCTTGGTTTTGTTTTAAAGTTTTTTTTGTAATAGCTCTGGAAAGCAGCATTGTTATTCCTACCCCTGAAATCCATAATCTACATTGGATTCCTTCATCTCTCAGGCACATCTGGTTTGTCAGACATGGCAAAACATCCTTTTCCAGGCCAGCAAGGATGCAAAACACCACAGCCTGAGGAAAAGTGGTGTCCTCTTGGTTCTGCACACAGCATCCACATGAGGAAAAAAATCACAGCTGCACGACTTCATCACCATTTCTGCCAGTCCCTGGGAGCAGGCAATCCCTTGGCTAGCTGCATCCAGCCTGCTGCCACGCGGGATGGTGAGGCTCATACGGCCTGGAAGGAGCAGTGTGTGTCCTTCCAGAG
This sequence comes from Parus major, assembly GCF_001522545.3. Lineage (NCBI taxonomy): Eukaryota > Metazoa > Chordata > Aves > Passeriformes > Paridae > Parus > Parus major. Next base: position 55,389,732 of record NC_031773.1, on the reverse strand, counting down.
GCAGAACACACAGGGTGGTGCTGCTGGCCCTGGGTGGTTATACCCAGGAATATGCAGGCAAGGAATGGTCCTTGATTCACAACACAAATCACCCAGCCCAGCTCCACATCTGATGCTCCAGGTGACCCTGTCCTGTCCTCATCAATTCTCTTTCATCCCTCTCGGCACAGGTTCCCACTGCTGTTATGTTTTTCCCTGTCCTGCTGACCTGATCCCTCTGCCCACACTGCACTTTTCTCACCACTTGCCTTGATGTCCCTCAGCATCTCAGGTTTTTGCATGGTGTCTGTATACAGCTGATTTTTTTTTTCTAATCAGTAGTGGCATGGTTTCTGGGGGAGGGGGGTGAGGTCACCTTGACTAGGTGTTATTTTGACGGTAAATAAATCAGTTTCTCCTGAAGTTGCTATGGACACCAAAGTTCCCTACAGTCCTATTCCATGATAAAGGAGGGATTCCTTGTAAGGATGTGTGGCAAAGTCCTGTAAGCCAAATTAACACCCACATTACTCTCTCCATTGCAAGTTAATTCAAAGTCCTCCCTCAGGGCCCCGAGAGTACCAAAAAGCCATAACTTCAGGCCCACCTTGACCTGTCCCCTGGCAGCCCTTGGCTCCAGTGGCTGTGTCACCCTCCCAGAGCTCTGTCATGAAGTGATGGTTTTTATCCCCATCTCCTGGGTGTTCCCTGGTCCTGCATCCCCCTTTGCTGTGTGGATGGGCCCAGCCTGCAGGAGATCACCTTCGACTCACCCCCTCCCCACAGGCTCCTCCAATTGCTTGATTTTCTTCAAGTAAAACAAGAGCCCAGGCAAGGACATACCCTTGCTCAGTTTTAGGCAGTGTCCTGTTTAATTGCTCACCCAGATGTTTGAAAGCAGTCACAGCAGACCCCCTGAGGCCAGCCTGGAAAGCCTGTTATTATCTCTCTGCTGATTATCAATTGTGCTCTCTTGGCATTGGTGACAACTGAAATTAACTAGGCAGAAATGATAGAAATGTGTTTCTAAAGATGTTACCTGAATCCTACTCCAGAAAAAAGAGTTGGTTCTGGGAACATCAGAAGAGCACACACAAATAAATTCTTATTGCACGTACCATCCTCAGTTCAGGTCCCACGTTTTTCCCCAGAATTAAATGATAGGATTGATGATAATTTCAAAGGGATTTCTACCTACTACATAAAATCCTCATGATAACAGGGGAGGCACTTTGCATAACCTTGGGTCCTTATCTAAAGATCACTGAGAGTAGTGAAAAAATTCAGATGATTCAGATGATCTTTTGGATCATTTCTGTGCAGTGCAGATCAGGCAGTCCAGTTTAATACATGGTATATCCTTTCTTTCACTTTTTCTTGAACAAAGGACAGGTTAAAAAAAATTGCAAACAAACAAATGCAAGGAAAAAGGAGAAAGAAGCAGCAATACTTATTCTCTGCTTCATTATTTTTTATACATTTTTATTTAATTACACACATTAGTAATTACTCTGAATCTTATATTTTGCATTTAACAATGTAAAACAGTTTACATTTACTCATTCTTCCAAGGAACTTCAAACTCATTACAACTTTCATTTCGCTGCAGTTCAGTAAAACAAAAAAATTGTCACTTTGAAGTTCAAAACTCACTGGGCTGGGTCAAACAATACTACTTTCTGATGCAGAAAACCTTTTTGCTCCATCTTTCCACTCACCAACAGAACTTTCCCAAAAGTAGGATATGAAATTAGAAATGCCCTTTTCTTTGACCTGTTCTTTAACAAAGCATGTTTCTTTCACACGTAATGGAGCTGCACAAACAGGGAATGTCTCTTAGCTTTCTCTTTTAGAAGTAATTGTGTGACTAATACAACAAAATACTTCTATTTTCTTCTGAATGTCTCCGTGTGGTCTGACCAAAACAGACATAAAAGCAGGTAAGTAAATGTTCCTCTGATAGGTGAACAGAAATCAAAAGCAGGTTGAGAGACCCTAAAAAATATTTATTGCAATGGACAACAGATTTTAAATTTTTTCGTGCAAGTCAGGAAGATTTAAACACTATACAGAGTCTGGATTAACAGAATAGAGCTGTCTAAAGAAGCTGGGATGCTCAGAAAGCTTCAAGACACATTCCTTATTGTTTAGACATTAAATCTTGTCAGGCAGAGTCTCAATTGTAGCTCCAGAAATCAAGCGCCATGATTTAAACTCTTTCTGAAGAAATTGCAGCAAAACAGATGCTGGAAGGCAGCTGTGGGCAGTGTCTGTAAGAAAAGCAATGTCACAAACCAAAGCAGCTCTGTAGAAGGGGATGCTGATCCTTATGGGCACCAACAGGCAGCTGAGGACAACTGAACAATTGTAAAACTCACTGGTGTCTGTAAGAATGCTAAACTGGAGGAGGAAACAACTGTTGTGTAGCAAAAACAGCTGTAGGGATACTCCCAAGCAACACACCTCTGGTGGGTCGTGTTAAGCCAAGTTAATGGCCTGTTTCACTCTTTATAAAATTATGAGGTAAATAATTAGCTGTGCAGGGTGTGGATGCCAGCAGTAGATAAGTGACAGTGAATTTGCTCTGTACAGGCTGCAGAATGCCTTTGGCACTGTGAATTTTTTTTCCAAAGTCCACCCTCCAGCAGCCTGGTGCTGTTGTCATATCTGGACACAGTAACTTGGAGTGTGATACTATCACATTTCAAAAAACAGAAGTGTTTCAGGCCAGACAATGCCAGTATACCAGACTGGCCACTTCTGTTCTTCGTCTTAATGACACAAAAGTGTGAAATCCTGTAGGTGATCAAATGGATAAGGAGCTGACCTTATTTAAATAGAGCAAAAGTGTGTACTTCACCACATTATCCAGTGACAGATAAGGACAAGAACAAAAACTGTCCTTTTCTTATCACCTAAGTTGTGTTACAAGAAGCAGAACATTATTGATCAAACGAAATCTCCAGAATATTATTACTCTGTCACTCAGTGAGTCAATTTTTTTTTGATTACATAAAATGTTTGTGTTGTTTAAGAGACTTTTATATCACCTCAGACAATTACATCTTCTCTTTGGGAATTTTTAAAAGAATACAAGCAGATCTAATAAGGTGAACAAATAACAATTGTTTTGAAATATAGCTATAGATGTAAATTTTTGCTTGTAGCACAGTGGTGCTTGTCTCTTGAAAACATTTTAAACACAATTGCAACAGAGAGGGACCTTCCAGCACCTCTTACCCCAGTAAAAATGCTGAAAGTTTTGCTGCCTAAAACACACATGGAAACCCAACTGAGAGCACTTATGCATTTAGAAGACTTTTCCCTCAAATGTCTTTTGTCTATGAGCTGCTCTATGAAGCAGTTAGCAAGAAGAAAGTTGTATGACAGCAGCTCCAGGTGTAGGAGCAGCTCCACAACACAAGGGAGGTTCCAGCTGAAGGTCAAACCATTGGTCACATACTGATGGCATCAGCCAGAGGTTGCTCTCCAAAGAAGGGCAAGGAACTGGCTGAGGAATTGGGGGTGCTGAGAGTGAATAGAAGCTGAACTCACATATTTTCTCCCTGCTTTCAGCATCACATTTACTAAACCAGTACAAGAATAATCATAAAATAGTTGAAGACTTATAAGATTGGAGTCATAAGATAGTAATTTTTAAGTTGCCTCTAATGAATTCCCCTTAGTCATCAGACCATGCAGTTTTCCATTAAACAAGCTAATGCCCTGGCTAGATGATACCCAGCTTTCAGAAGGATCAATAAAAATAGGATGCATTAAAGGAAGGCATACCCAGAAAATAATAGCCCACACTTACACTTTGTTGTCCTTTGAAGTAGATGGAGAGGGGAAGAGAAGAAAAAATTAAGCTCAATTGTCTGTAAGTGAGTAGGTGGTTATTAAAAGATTTTTTGAATTGTTTGATCTAAGTGGCTTCAGCATTTTTGGTATATTTGTTGCCCAAGGCAGACAGGAAATTTCAGACCTAAAGTCATAGCTGTAAATTTCTGGCATAGGGTAGTAGGATAGTTCAAAAAAGCCATTGAATTTACATTAGGTGAGCAAACAAAGGTTTGTTAGACTGTTCTTCTAAGGATGAAAAATTGTGGTGAAAACTCTGTTGGAAGAACAGGAGAAAACTCAAAACAAGCATAAGGAGACCCCTCAATGATATAAACTAACACAATGCTAAAGAACCCATTTCAGTTAACACCAGCAGTGATCTAAACCAGAAAACTGGGAAGTTTGGACATGCCAATCTTTCATTCTATTAGTCAAGTTATTTTGCAAGTGGTGTAAATTTGCTGATCATCATGAAAGTTCAGACTTTCTCACCAGTGCTTAATATATTGATTTGTTGTAAAATGGGGGAAATGTTAAAGTTGTGTTGATACCAACTACAGCTAAAATATTTCTCACTTACTTACACCATAATTTCATCTGTTACATTTTGATTACAAAAATGCTGAATCTTGAGGTAAAAAAACTGAATGCACAGTCATGGGCTGAAGCCAGTTCTTTGCTGAAGAAGATGATACAAGCATAAGGTGAAAATGAGTGATAGAAGATTATACACCAGCAGGGAAATGTCTGAAAATCTTCTGACTGTTACATTCCTTAATTTATAATTCATGCAATATTAAAAACTTACACTTTGAGGATAATGCTGGTTTATGACTGGATCTCCCTGAAGCACTTTTTTAGGTTGCCCTTTCCTCCCCCCACCCCCATATTCTTGTCTAATTAAACTAAATTTTTAGATTCTTTACCAAACTTTTAATTTCCTGTTTTATTTCTTTGTCTTCTCCCAGGTATTTAATTAGGTCTGGCACAAATAATCTGTAATAAAGGGCAGAGGGCTCCACAGATCTGGCTATGCTCACTGCAGGAAAGCAGGAGTTACAGTACTTCAGGCTTCTCCCCAGCAGGACACAAGGCTGGCATATCCACTCTGCTTAGTTCCACCTAAGTCTGGAATGCCTCAGCTTCATGCCCTCTGAATTACCCTCCAGGGGCTTCTAAATTACTTTTACTCACCTTGCTCAAGGGCATCTCATGGAGATTTGCCTCCTTTTTCAGGTACCTGACTCCAATGGCTAAAGTCAAGCAATGTGAATACTGCTTTATAGCTACTAAAAGAAGTAGCCTTGTAACCTTTAACTGGCATCAGCAGGCAGTTAATCACCATTAAAATGGTTTCTTGAAGCTGAATGTTTTGCCCACCAGAAGATGCTATAATTCCTGCAGTTAATTCCTTTGTGAAATGATGGTGCACCTCCAGTTCAAAGCATTTAAGAGAGCAAATTGTTATCTGCCCAGGAAGTACAGTCATTCAAATAAAATAGATCAGGACAACTGTACACTTTGGTTTCACATATAAGAAAATACCTTCATTATTAGGGAGTCTGCAAAAATGAAATTAAAAATAATCCAGTTCCTTCAACCAATTTATAAACAGTTAAAAGAGTTACTGCAAACTTTCCTTAGGTCATATCCTTTGAGAAACAAAAACCATTGCTAACACCACCTTGCATTGCCAATCATTTATCAGAATGAGGAAAGATAAACACAAATATCTTTGCCAGGAATTACATACCTCTGAGCCCAGCAAGGGGGTCAGTTTTCATTTCAAACTGGCCAGACACAACAGAGACAGAAGAAAACTGAATTTCAGAATCAGTGATTGCAGTAAACCAGACAAATATGCAACATGTTGGTCACAGTTTGAGTGTTAACATCTTTCATTTAAAATAAAATAAAATCTAGAACATTATTATTTAGTAGTCAGATGTTCAGTAACATAGAAATATTTGTCATGTGTTGAGTGGAAATCCATTTTCTACACTGGCTTGGCAGTACCACAACTCTAAATCTGCTAGAAATCCTGCCACAGAAGACTGGTCCTTTACCTTTGTTTTTACTTCAGCTTATCTTTCTTCTCTCTTCCTGTCCATATCCTTGTGTGCCTGATAAGCAGTCTGACAATGAAGAGATTTTGTTCTGTGAAACACCTGACCACATTTTTATAAGATTGACAAATCCTGCCTCTCCTTAACCTGCTTCCATAAGTGTGAAAACTCAGGATGTTTTTAACCAGTTATGCTTAGTTGTCATTGAAAGAAGTCAAATACATCACCGTGCTGACAAGGGGGGAAGTGGCAATTTTTAATACAAGTTCCTTGTGGCAAGAAGCTGTTTTATGCATTAGATTGTAACGTTTTGATTTGGATGAAGATGTTGTTGTTACACTTAGGAGGGGCTTGAATGCTTCCTGTGCCTCAATGGCACAGCTTAGATGGAGTTTACCCCATTTCTTTCTTTATCCTTCTCTTTTTTGAACAGAAAGTGAAGTGGTACCACTGAAGTGACTCCCTCAGAGATTCTGCTGTGCAATTGTTGCCAGCAAGCCAAGGCAAAAGGACAAATTATACCTTTTTTCCTCCCAGATAATAGGTCTGCTGCTCACAAAGCATTGCTCACTGTGTGATAAGGCCATGGCTTCTTGAGATCCTTGCCAAACAGTGGTAGAGAGCTTTGGGAAGGGACATGATAATTACTTTTAACATTTAAGAGAAGACATAAAAAGGAGTTATTGTATCATTGCCCCTGGATATCAGTGGGATTACTTTCTAATAAAGACTGACTGAATTGGAACAATAAGGGAAACAAACCATACAATATTTCCTTACATGAAAACCCAGATCTTTCAGTTTCACACTGCTGTGTTCTTGTGGACAAGCAGCTGGCACTGAATTACTTAATGGTAAGACACTTTTCTTAAATTCTCTTGGATTTCTTCTGTAGCCTGTTCTTCATTTTCAAAAACAAGACAAATGACCCTTAAATCAAAACTTTTGTTGGACAGACTACAGTTCAGTTCATGTTTTGGTTGTCTCTTTCCTCTTCAACTTTTGGATGTCTAAAAGTACCTCAGTACCTTCAAAACACATTTAAGAACTCAGCATATGCTAATAAATTCAGGAGGACTATGATTTCTTACAGCCAGAGGTCTCTACAGCAAAACTCTGAATCTAAACCAATATAAACTGGCATAAATCCAAATACTTCAATTGCTTTCTGGCTCTGGGGGGGAACTAAATGAGAATTCACTGTCATGCAATATGTATTGGAAGAATTCTTCTTATTCCACTCATGCAATGGAGTGCAAAATTTTCTCTTTCAAACCTTTGTGTCTGTGTGTGTGTGTGTATTATTTCTAGGGAATAAAAACTTCTGATATTGAAACACAGCTAAATTAAGCTATGAGAAATGAGAAAAAGTTACACAGAGATTTTATTTTTTTTTTAAACCAGTTACAGAATTCAGATAGTGAACTGCTTTAACTCATCCTCTTGTGTTTGATTGCCATGGATTAAAAATATATTTTCAGTTCTCCTTCAGTTCCCTCTCTGAGAGTTCTCCTCTCAGACTAGGCCACCAGCTAATATGGTGTTGATGAATGCTGATCCAAGTGAAAGGATTTTTAGCCTGGGCTTTAAAAACTGTGCAAATTTATGAAGATAATTATAAAAACAGTAAGAACGGTGTTGTATTTTGTCTCCAGAGCCTTCTGATTCTTAAAACCGATACAACTTTTTATTTATTTACTAAATCCCTGTATTTAAAACCAATTATAATTTGCAATGACCAAGCTGAATTCTAGTTTGGAGATACAGTGTTCCTATAATATTATCACCTAATATTAAGTTTTACCTGACTTTTTAAATCTTAAATAAAAAGTAATATAGCAAATTATTCATTACAAAAAAAAAATCTCTTCAAGGTTTTTTTTTTTAATTACATGATATCATCAGAACATATTATGTAATAATTAATCATAAAAAATAATCCTGCAAGAAACCACACACCCACATTTACACATATCCACTGCATAATATAATTAAAAGCATGCATTTTTGAGGTACCTACTTCCCACACAAGACTGGTACAACAAATAAAAGCACGTCATTCCACTCTGAACCATAAATATAATTTCTACCTACAGAACATTCATGTTGAGAATTTATAGAACTCTGATGTAATTGTTTTTACTCTGGGATTGTTAATTTTTCTTTTGGACCTTCTCATATCTAATAAACAGCATTAAAGTCAAAATTGTTCTGATAAAAGCTGTTTGCTGAACTCAATCTATATGAGCTGTGGGTGATGAATCTCTGAAAGTGAATGTTTATAACAACAGCTCCTGATTTTACATTGCCTTCTGATTTTAGCCTGAATAAACTAAAATTTTTCACAATTCTTTATTCATATTTTGATAATGACAGAATTCAAATCGTACATCATGATATTTACATCCTCAAATCTAATGATGGGCCTGTCAAATCACTGTCTAATTCTCCTGGTCTCTCTAATTATCAGGAATTCATCACTCCAGGGAAAAGTACAATCAGTCCCTCCATTCATATGACGTGTCCATGTCAGAAATTTCTGAATGCTGATGCATTTCTCTTTCCAAAAAGAGCTGGGTTAACATTGTTTGTGTTAATGTCCTTATGAGCCATACATTTTAATATTCCATTCTTTAGCATCACCCTTTAGAAAGCTTTAATTTATCCTATTTTTGTAATGGACTGAGAACTACGTGGCTGCCTTTTACATTCGTCAGGATTATTTAATAGGTATGTGCATTCATCGTGAATCAGAGAACTGTTATCCTTTCTTGTTCACATCATGACCAATAAATCATGACTTTTCTTTTTTTTTAATTGTCATTCATTTAAAAACCTAGTTATTTTATGCATTAAGGAAGTGGATTGAATTTTGTGACATAGCCATCAGTGAGCTTTATGTGTTCTCATCAACTCTTTTATTTGCTGGCAGGTACTTCCCAAAGCAATACACAAGGATACTCAATCTATTCCACACAGGGAAGACGGAAAGGAAGGCATGTTCAATGAGATGAGGTGTTTATCCTTGCAAAGCAAATGTAATTATCATTGATCTCACAGGATGTAACTTGAAGGTGGAATTTCATTTTGTGTTTGAAAATATTAATAAAACTTTCTGGTTCTTTAAGCAGATTTGTGCTTTGGTTCCTTGCACCACATTCAGCATCAGAAACTCATGTTATTTTTAAGGCCTTCTGTCTAATAGAATAAATACATTCTCCATGGCTCTTGTCTTCACTCAAAAGTAGATGTTGAACCCTTCCAAATCAAAAGGGGAAAACAACTAAGCAAGAACTAAAGAAGTGAAAAATGAAACCCGGTACCTGGGAGAAGTGAAACTCTTTAACTTGGAATGTGTGAAATGATGTTTTTTTCTCTGGAGTTTTAAAAATATTTGTCACTATTTATAATGACATATTATGACATATATTATAATAGGGGGGATTGTAACTGTAGACTCAGAAGAGGTTTTTTTCTAGTATTTGTAACAATAACAGGAAGGAAAAGATGTGTGCATAGAATAGGGTGCAGGAGAGTGGAGTTGGAAGGCAGAGGTATGTTCCCATATGTTGCAGTCCACAACCTCAGGATCTCATCCAGGGAAGCAGCAGGGTTCTGGGGACCAGCATGGAACACCAACGAGACGGGCTCCCGGTTCATGAAACCATTTATTCAGCATGGGAACAAACTCAGATACAGAACAAAGAGCCCCAAACACAGGCCGAGCAGGGGTTTTTGAAGGACAGAACTCTTGAGGGTTTCCACCCCTAAGGGTGGAGTTCAGGGTCAGGGACCACTAGAAACACACCAAGGGAGAAACCCCCAGGGACTCAAACCCAATCAGAACTCGTGGGTCGCCCTTCACAAGGGGTTTGGGGTGGGACAGTGCTTATCTGAAAGTTACTCTTTGCCTCCCCGAGGCACATCACAACCCAGGGAAAGCAGGGAAAGACAGAGCAGGACGCTGGTCCTGGTGCAGGGACTGACATGGGCTGTTGGATTCAAGTGTGTGCAGCACACAGGCAGAGACAAGGCCCGAGACGGCTGTAGGGCTGTCCTGGCAGCCCAGTCCAGCTCCCTGACAATAATTATTTCCTCAAATGTGTTTCCTGAAGTTATGCCTCTCCTGATTTTGTGCACAGAAGGCAAGAGAGTTCTACCGCGAATTTTGGGATGTACCAGACCCTAATGGAAGTAATTACATGCTACCCATGTACTCATAATAAAACACTCAGTTTGAGAGATGACTCAAATGCACAAGTCACAAGCTGCTTAAGAAGCTTAATGAATCAGAGCTTTAACCTGTTCCAAGAAATCAGTGAGTTTGAGCCCCCAACTAATATTTATTGTGCCTGTTTTGGCAGTCTCAATAATGGAAATATCTACACTAATGAGCAAGTGACATTCTGTGTGCAGTGCCACCACAATGACACGGAGAACTATTATCTCCTGCCCTCTGGGGCAAAGCCCCTGCTCACACATCTGAGAGTTGGATATTCCTGTTAACTACAGTGAACCAGAGCAGGGGCTTGGCTAACCTGGAGCTAGAGATTCACTGTCTGGGGAGAGCCATCCAGGTCATTTCTCTCAGCTCCCACGTGTGTGTCACAGCAGCACGCTTCTCTTGATTAGTAATTTGTTATCATTATTAATTTTGTAAAGGTGAGTCCAGAGCCTCCCTCCTAAAATCCCTTTCCCCTGAGCTTAATTGTGCTGACAGACAAATACATATTTTGCTTTCTGATTTAAAGTATTGAGCCAGTTTGCTCTTCACTTTGCTGAGTAAACATAGGGGAAAATGGGTTACACACAGACATGGCATATGATCTCCCCTTTTCTGGACTTCAACCAGATCTTTAAAATATTTAAATGTCATTTTTCAAGTGATCCCCAAAACCATGTGTCTAAACTGAACATTATGCTGGGAAAAGCCTGAGTTTAAGGAAAAAGTTATTTACTGTTCCTGGTAACAGCACTCTCTTTAAAATATCCTAGAGTGAGACTTGAGAGTTTTTGTAACTATTTCATGCCAATTTTCCAATTCATTGCAATTCACCATACCTTTCTTACAAAACTTCCAATGAGCCTTGAGTTCACTCTTTCCTAATTATGCATTTCTTTTCTTGCTCTTCTTACAGACTTTACCTTTGACTTTATCTGATTTTTCCCCTCTTGATTTTAGATTATTTCTCCAACTTGCTGAGATTATTTTGATTTGTTCCTGTCTTCTGAAAAGTTTCTGGTCTGTTCTGTCTATTTTATAAGTCCATTATCATTTTCATCATTTGAATCCTTAACAGAAATAATGGCATGGATTTGGGCACAGAAGAGACTGTGACCTGCTTTGTTTGTCTTTTTTTTTTTTTTTTGACAGAAATCCTTACAGTCAGATCTAAGCAGATTTTTTTTCAGCAAATTATATGCCCATTATATGACAATATTCCCTGAAATACTTTTCCTTATACAATCTATATTTCCTATTTCTATGAGTTGATATCAGAGGCCTTACAGAATTTAAGACAGTAGTTGTCTTTATGTTTGTACCAGTAACCATAGAAAACTTAATATTTATTTGCTTGGAGAAGTTACTTCTCAAGAAAACTCTTAAATTTTTGTTACTGTCTCTCTCATACCTGCTCATATTTTATTATTATTTTAAAACATTTAAGTCTATATCCTGCTATAGAAATTTACCTGAATCATCATCGTTCTCAGACTTTATCTCTCTGTTACTTCTTTCAATAAAAGCTACCACATTTTTCCAGTCTCCTGGGACCTCCTTCTTCTTCAATAACAACAACAATTAAATGCTAAGTTAAGAATTTGTTTTAGCTACCCCTCTCCATGATTTTCATCAGGCCCTGAACACAAAAATACCCCCTGCCATAAATTCTGTAATACACTGAAATTATCTCTTCTTTTCTCCTACTCTGATCTGCACACCTGTGCTCTGTTAATATAATTGCATCAAGCATCTGGCTGCCTCTGAGTGTCTTTGTGTAAAAATTGAATCAGGGAGTTCACTGAGAACATGAGCTTCCATCACTCCTTACTTTGTTTCCTGTTCTGTTAGGCAGCGAATCTGCTTTTTTATTTTCTTCTTTTCACTTTGGAAGTATCTGCAAAGCCTTTTATAGACCTTGCTTATGTTTTTTTTTTAAATTATTATCCAAGTTCTAATTGTCTTCTGGATCCTAAACCACGTTTCAGTGATTTCCTGGCTCCCTCCTGCTTCCAGAGGTCCTCTGCTAAATTATTAACACCCTCAGCTTTCTCCTTCCCTCATCAAGCCAGACTAGCTCCAGCACAGGGAAATCTTTTGTTTGAAGTAGAGAGTGAAGTAGTATAAGGAATTTAATGCAAAATGTATGAATTGTAAAATAGCAAAATAAAGATCTCCCTAACATTTTTGGAGAGAGTGAGAGAAAATTAAGGGCTAGAGATTGTGGATTCAGTTTGTTACTCTTTGTAAGATGATCTGGCTCAGCAGTGAGGCAACCATGGAAATCACTTACAGGGTAATTTAAAGTATGCTGTCTACTTCTGGATAATTTTCATTTGCAATCTCCTGTTACTTTTCCCCATTCTCAGGACTAACTGTTACTGAAGCTACAATTTTGATTGTGGAATATATTATCCTCATATGTTTGCCTCACATATACCTAATAGTTGGGTTTTGTCTCTGCTTCTTTTGCTTTACAATCTAAGCTTACCAAAGATGAATAGTTTTAATATGTTCAGTGACTGAAAGGAAAAAAAATCCTTATATATCAGAATTTATCCTCACTTTTAAATTTTTTTTATGGCATGAGAAGTGGTCTATAAGATATTGTTAAGTCTGGTTCATATTTTTGACTTTGAGAATTATAGGGCCAAACCTTTTAACTTCTCCTTTGTGAGAAAGTGATATTAGTCCAGTGACAGACCCCAGATACAGAAACAGGTTTTTTTCCTGGTTGTCCTTTATTCCACAAATTATGCTCATAACAGAATCAAGCTGTGGAAACACAAGAAAGGTATTTATCCTAAAAAACAACTTGTTACAGAGCGATGTCATCACTGCATCCATGACCTATTAAGCTTAAATAACATGGAAATTCTTCTGTTTTCAAATAAACTAAAATGGTGGAAACTTGGATTCAGGTTTCCTTCTGAAGGGGTGTTAGTTTTCCTTTCAAACACCCCATAAGTACAACAAGACAGTGATTTTCCCTTTGTGCTTTCATATTTCTTAGCACTTTTCAGTATCAAACAGTGACCAAACAAAATCCCTTTGGTCTTTCCTTGGAAATATTTGAGGCAGATTGGTTTCATTCCATTTTGCCCTGCACAAAGTTTTCTCTCTCAGCTCTTGCTCTGTGTTTTCTCTCGGCTCTCCAGACCAGAAGTGGCAGTTGTCATGCCAACATAACGCATTTGCTGCTCTCGTATTCCTATGACTTTTGCTTTCTTTTTTGATGGCAGCAGCTTAAAACCTGTTTTTGGAAGCACAGACCTATAAAGTTATCCTCTTGTATGTTTTTGTATGTAGATGGTTGCAAAATTTTGTATTCAGCTAAGCTATAATTTGATCCATTCCAAAATACATCCAAGGGAAGTTTTCCCCCTGACATCTAAAAAGAGTATTTTTGGATAGTACACCAAAAAGCAGAGTCAATTTCATGTACAATGCACAGATTTATATATGAAGTTGCAATTTGCTGTGAGAAAATACTTGTTCTGCAAATCCAGTTTGCACTTGGAAATACACATATTTGGTGGAAAATATTCTGTATGTAATATTCTTGGAAACTTTCCTACAGAAATTGTGGCAGATTAATTGCCAAAAGTTCTAAACATTTTTAAACTTTATTTTTTAGTTTATATTTTATTTTTCTACACAATCCTTTCTTCTTCTTCTTCATAATCACGTTTTAGTAATATTTCTAAGGAAAATGAGTCTTTACATTGGTGGAGATGTATTATATACAAAATGTTACATTTTTCCTTCGTGCACTCATTTATCTATTTCAGCTGAAAGTTTTATTCTTAATTATATCTAAATATATCAATATTTATAGGACTAGTAATTGTTCATTAATATGTTTTTCCCAATGGTTGCATGGTTTTGGTAGCCATAAGTCAAAAATGAGCAAAATTAAAGAATGTGATCTGGTGAATTTTTCAATTGTTTTCAAATGTAATAAATATATAATTGTAATAAATTGTTTCAAATGTAATAAGTGCTTGTGGCAGGAAAACAAAAATAAGGAAAATGAAGAAGAAAAGAATAACAACAACAATAATAATTTCCAAATCAGACTGAAATTTGAAAATAAAGAAAAAAGGGCTGAAGGAAAGACACAGTGAAAGACCAGATGTATAATTCTCATATTGTCACTGTTCTGGCATTTCCAAACATTTGATGTCCTGTATTTTGAATCTTCTTTTAGAGTGCTTTTCTGTATACAGTTAAAACTATAGCCAGAATTTTTAGTGAAGGCATGTCTTCTGTGTATTTTTACACCAGTATTTTACCAAATTTTACTGTAAAATTATTCAATAATGTATTTGTGGACAAATATTGAAGATTATTTGTAAAAAGTAAAGATGGACCATCAATATTTTAGGAATGCATAATTACCTGAGAAATTAAAATCCAGAATAACAGTCACAATTAACCATTTGTGAACCAGATACAGCAGAGGAATTATAAAAACACAATGCTAAAAATTCTTAGTTAACTAATACACTGCAGAAAATGTCAATCCATTTAGGGTTGATTCACAATGAAGAAAAAGTTGCAAGAAGTCTCATATGAGTTATTCATTACTAAGTGTTGGCTGAGCATTTCAGGGAGCAGATATTTCTTTTCCCAACAAACTTTGCCTCCTTTCCATCGTGTCACTGTCCTGATGACAGCAATCAGGCTCTCTTGATTTGATTGTTATGCTGAGGGAATGATACAGCTCTCTCCCATCACACCCTGCAAAGGAGACTTGCACAAACTCTAATTTTTCACACCCTTGCATGGAAGTACCCAAAATATGAAGTTGTCATTGTACATTTCCCAAAGCTTATTCTTCCTGCTCAGAGGCAGGCATGCCAAAGTAGAACAGCACTGGGTGTCATGAGAAAGAGTGATGGACCGTGACAGGGTGACTTTTTTTCTTTCTTTTTAATGAATGTTCATTTTATCTCTTCCCACTCCCAGAGTGAGGGCCTGAGGACAATTCTGAGCTCAGGTACAGGGTGATTTACATGTTAGCACGGCACAAGCAGGCAGCAGTCACAACCAGTTATTTATTCTGCTCTAACTGAAATGGCATAAATATGCCTGCCTTTCACTTCTGACATTCGCTGCTTGCTATTCAGGGAATAAAGGAGCCACAACAAAACCACCAAGTCCAAAGAGTGCAGAAAGTCTTGTTGGCAAGTGTATCCATGTCCCTGTCAGCCCCATGGAATACCCAGAAGAAAACAGCAGCAATATTTGTTTGTTTGTTTGTTTGTTTGTTTGTTTGTTGCTTTGCCAGCCACAGAGCAAAAGCAGATGATGGAAACACCAGGATGTTGTGGAGGAGTTTCCAGGGGCCTGCCCAGCCCATGAGCCCCCATCATCAATGGTACTGGTGAAGGAAACCTTTAACACATCAGGAATGACTACAGGGCTCTGCAGGGTAGAAGGAAGGGCAGGAGAGGGCCAGGGTTGCTCTCCAGGCGATTGTTGGAAAGTGTTAAGAGCAATGTGACGCAGGTAATGGCTAAGAACAAGCGAGTCTTTGTTGAAATGTCATTAATTTCCCACTTCAACTACAGAGATCAGTTATAAAGTCCCTTACAGTTTGGTTCAGCTGTTCCATCTGGGCTGTTCAATAATATCTGTGTGAGGTTGTCACTGTAGGACACGAAATGATTCACACAGACACATCTCAATGTATGATAGGAAAAAGAGAGAGATTTATTCTGTGACTCTAATATTTATAGATTCTTGACAATGACCAGGGATTGGATAGTCAGGTCACCACCTGCCCAACCACACTGGTTGTGAGAAATGTCCATCAAAAGACATTTCTTTAATTGAATGTATAAACATCTGTATTTATAGTTAATTTCCTGGGAAAGTGGCTGGAAACTATGAAAACAAGATCAGAAGGTTTAATTCTCAGGGAGACATGAGGCTGGCTTGATACAACATCTATGGGAGGCACACACTCATCTGGAATAGCAGTATCTCAGATGGCATTAAATGGCCACATTTGAGCAGCTGGACTGAGCCTGGGTCCCAACAGATCAGGCTCTCTGTGTGAAATGAGGCTGATAATCCAAGAGCTTTTCAGTCATGTGATGTGAGGATAACCTAATACTTGCCAGATGACTGTCATAATAGGTGGATCAGTTCATGAAAGATCTGAAACATCTTTTTTTTTTCTTTTTTAACTTATTTTTATCCATTTCACATAGACATGAATGGTTTCTTTACAAAACTGACGTGCTGTGGTGACTTACAATTCATGTCAGAACACTAAAGTAATTTTGGTTCTTTGATATGTTTCAGCTTTGACTGCCACACTCAGCAAATTGTAGTGAAGTAAAAATGTGAGGATGACATGTCAGAGCCCACCCTTGTTTCAGAGCAAGGGGCAAGCATAAGCCCCCATTCCATAATAAACTTCCCATCTTCAAAATCTGGCAAACACAGCCCTTGTAGTTGGCTGCACAAAAGGGAGTTCTCCTGTCAGCAAACAGCACCCTCTGTGGATTTCAATTACTTGAGAAGAGGCAAAACAATTTGGCACTTGTCTGTTCTTTTGAAATTCTTAGAAGCCAGGGAATTGTACTTTAGCAGCCATATTACAGTTCACTTTATATGTCAAATTCTAATTGTGGACCACATTTTAACATCTCTCAGAGGTTAATACCACTGCAGAGCATAATAGGCATGTGTCAGTGGGTTATCAAAAGCACTCACTATATTTCATGAAAGCTTTGCATGCAGGCTAGAAAAGATGTTACCTCTCAGCCAATTTTTCAGCTAGTAAATTTAAGAAACAGCACTGACCTCACTGGAGATAGTCTGAGCCCCATTTGCTGCTAAAGTGCCTTTTCATTTGTCTCTTGTGTTCAGAAACAGAGCAGCTGTGGATGCTTGTGACACGCTCTTCGTTAACCAGGACAAATGCAAAAGTAGCTGGGGGCTTTGTTTGCTCATTAGTTTTAAATTTGTTTCCCAGAGGTAAAGCATTGCGTTGGAAGATTTTCATTTCTATTCTTTATGGGCCAGTTTTTGTTGTTCCTGTGAAGAAGAAAGCTTTCCTCATGGTAGAAGTGTCAGCACACAAGTAAAACAACTTGCAATTTTTTGCTTTGGCTTTGTTTCTTACCAGTTAATGGGAAAAAAACTTATCTCAACAGCCTCTTATTATAAGCTTGAGACACTCTGAAAATAGAAATAGAAGTGAATTTTACATGGCCCATTGAAATATTATTTTCCATGGAGGAATTTTTGTTTTAAAAATACTCAGGGTTTCTTCAGGATTGCTTCATTTCTCGTGCCTCCTTCTTTTCAATTTAAAGCAATAATCTCTCAGAAATAATTGATAGAATCATTTAGTTACATAGTCCTGTGACTTATTTGCCATTTCATTTTCTTTTTCTCTTTTTATTTTTTAATAAAAATGCATTCTTTCCAGTGTTTCTAAATATAAAAGCCAATTCCATTCCTCTGCAAGCAGACCTGTGGAAAAAAAATTGCTAATTACAAAAAGTAGAATGGAAAAACAGGTGAATTTTTTAGTTTTGCTTATTTTTTCGAGGCACTGGGTCTCAACAATTTTGGACAATAAATAGGTCTCATCCTTTTGAAGATGACAGTCTCTTAGAGGCCCTGCAGTGCCTGAGCACTGAAGTACATTAAAATACAGTCATGCATCATTTAATCTAAATTCAGCTGTGATAACATAGGTGATTAATGCAATCTAGTCACCCAGGCCCAGCTATAGTCAGGGCATGTGGAAGTGCATTTACAGAGCATAACTCATCCCCTCTCAAGTGTCTAAAATTGTTGAAATTAATCACTCTTTGAAGCACAGATCTCCCACCATTGCCTACTTGCCTTGACTCCTACTATGAAGACCTAATTTTTAAATGGCTTAAGTTAGGTGAAGTGAGTTTGGACTGGAAATTCTGGAAAATCTGATTTGTCACTTTGTCATTTGATAACTCTATCCAGTAATCCTTAGTCTCCAGTAAAATCAGATCTTTCTCAGCAGACAAGGGCTTGTCTAAATTATGCAGCTCTGATATAATAACAGTGTTACATCTGAGGGCAAGCTATGGCAGCAGGATGTCTAACTGCAATGTATTATATATTATATGTAACACATTGGGATGAGGTCTGAGCACTCTTGATGTCGCCACAAATTTATTTACCACTCATGATTACATCAGACTCACTAACACAAAAGAACCAGTCTTTGATATCTTTTGAAATTAATATCATGGAAATGTAATATATTTCAAATCCCCAGAGCAGTAATATTCATAATACCGTTTTCAATGGCAAATTCTGATTTCAGCCCTGTGAGTAAATCCACTAATTTCTCACAGTATGACTGTAGATAGCCCAGGATCACATCAAGGTGTGAGTACCAGGTTGCTGCCCAGATGTAGCACATGGCTTTTCACACAATGCATTTCTAAACTCGGTAGCTAGATCAAAGAAATGCACACTGATTTTACAGTTTGAGGCAAAAAAAGTCTCCTGGGAGAAGTAACAGTTTTAGGTGGAGACCTATGAAAGAAAATACAGTCACCTCGGGACAGGTTGGCTGAAGGCAGGTGCTGCTGCCACATGAGCAGAGAGAAGGAAAAAAATCCTGCTCCCCATCCACAAAATCAGCTTTTTCTGAAGTTCCCTGTGGCATTTACTGTGTCTTCCCTATTACAGCCATCATGGTAGAGGCTCTGCTGCCGAGGATTTCGTCCCATCCTTGTCCAAAAGCCGGGTTCCAGTCAGAAAAAATACCAGTCAAGCAAATAATTAAAGACACTGTCATTATGCATGAGCACAGGGGAGCTGAATTAGGTTGCATGGACTGTTTTCCTCAGGCCCTGAGAAAACTGTGATCCTAATGATTACAGTGAGTAAAGAGCTGATTTCAGCCTGGATCCTGCTGTTAGGTTAATTAGCCTTCCAACCAAGGAATTGAGAGGTTGCTTTAAAAAGAATTGACATCTGTCTACAGTGGATACTTTTTTTTTTTCACTTTTATGCACAACCTCACCCTTCTTTTGGTCTTCTTTCTAGAATACTGTTGACATGCTATACTTGTTTAGTTTCTGTGTTTTAGGGAGATATAAAACCCTCTCTTGTTTTGCTTGGCTTGTTTGTTTGGGGAGGTCTGGGAATTTGTTTGTTTGTTTTTAGCTCAAGCTGATACTAATTGCCTTCTAACTTCAAGGAATAAAAGAAACCTTTAGCAAATCTGGTTTTGTGTTTTCTATTTAGGTATTGTATTAAAAAGAGATGGCAGCTAGT
Source organism: Parus major (assembly GCF_001522545.3). Lineage (NCBI taxonomy): Eukaryota > Metazoa > Chordata > Aves > Passeriformes > Paridae > Parus > Parus major. The sequence goes on along the minus strand of NC_031773.1, from coordinate 55,370,325 downwards.
CAAACACGAAGGTTTGTTAGATTGTGGTTGATTGCCATCCTCACACATAATTTAAATATTCTTTTGTGCTATCTGTGTTACAGATAACAAAAAATAGTGTTACCACAATGGGACTGGAGCAGAAATATAGCAGTTTATTGGCTTGTATTTATTGACAGAGTAAAAAGCTGTGATTATTTTCTTCCACAAAAAAACCAATTATTTTCAAAATATGTTCTTTCCTTCTCTTTTCTCCCATTTTTCCTTTTACTGTCTTTCTTTCAAGGTGTTTTTTGTTGTTGGATTTTTATTTTATTGCTTGTTTGATTGTTTTTTAATTTAGTCAGAATTTAAATTACATTAGCTAAAATATAAAATATTTATATCAAGCAAAACTATCAAAATGCTTAAAAAATTACAGAGAAAATAATCTAAATGTCCAAAAATGTATCATTTTTTCTCAAAAATTAACCCATTCTTTTTTTGATATTTATTTGAAACCTCATTTTTCATTCAACAAACTGGTATCTGAGAGAAATCAAAGCAACTAAACAAATCCAGCTTGTTCAATTCTTAGCCTGTCACTCTGCAAACCAAATAAAGGCCCCTGGTTTAAACTCCTCCTGCAGAGTGTATGTGTATTTGGAGAGCCAGGCAAAACCAAGGACTTCAGAAGTCACTGGTTTCTTCCTTTCAGGTACAGTCATCATATATATGCCAATAAAAATATTTGCATTTCTTAGGTGGGAAACCATCCCAGCTGTGAAGCTCAGTGTTAATGCACTCTGACAACCTTCACTCAAATAACTAAAGGACCAACACAGTTAGAATTGCTAATGTTTGAAAGAGATTAACACTGAAAGATGAGTAGTTTGCTAAAATTTCCATTACTGTGAAATAGAATCTTCTTTTTATTTTTTCCCCAGAATATTTCCATGTAATGTTTTCTGATATTTAATTAACTGTGTTAATGATATCTGAATCCAGCGGTATTTCTGACTCTGCCAGTTAATTATGTTACTCTAATTTTTGCTTCTGAGAATGATACATCTCCTGCTCATTGTGGGGGGTGTTTTTTGCCACGTCCCCTTCTCAGATTTGAAGCCTGTGAGGTTAAAGGAAGATTCTAATTACACCCTCCAGGGTAGCCTCGTTTGAAGGCTAGGACCAAGAGCTTTGATTTCAGGTCACTCCCTATGTGGCTGCCTTTAAAGTTCATCTAAATTAACATTCAGTGATATTTTTGGCAGCTTTGACTGCCAGGAAAAATCATTGCAGTGGAATAATAATGCAAATAAACTTTGCATAGTCCCATTAAATCATTAAATGCCACATTGTTCTATAATGGAAGTGACATTTCATTATTTCTAAAGCTACTGTGCTCACTGGCAGTTTGATGGTGTTAATGCTGGTGACAGAACACAGTAACACTAGAAAAAGAAGCTATGGGGTCCTAGGGCTCCTACAATGCCTGCAGATACATGAAATGACTCGAAAATACAGACATAAAAACATCATAAGATAATTTTGCCGGGCTTTTTCAAGTGTGTTCTGACATTTGGTCCAGATTATCAACCTTTCTTTATTTTAAATTTGTCATCTTTCCATTCAAAGCAAAAAGAAAATTTAACTCAGTTGTCATTTGGAGAAAATACTTCAGCTTTTAGAAGTGGGTTTTTTTCTGGTTTATTACTCCATATTTTTATCTTCATAACAAATGTGGAAGGAAAACCTTTGTGAATACATCACACCATGCATTTCACTGTATAAATCCTAGAATGAAAGTAAACAAAAGACACCCATCTATTTTACTTTGAAACACAGCTCTCTGAAGCCAAAGGATTTATTCTGAGAAGAAGGCAAATTCTTAAGAGGTATGAGGGCACGACTGTCTTCTTCTTGTGAACTGTTTAAATGTTTATTTAAAAGAGGGGAGAAATGGAGAATCATTAAAGTATGACAACTGAAAAAAATCAGTGAGAAAATCTCGCCATACAAATGAAAAAGGCAAGTCCTAGGGGAGTAAGCAGAGAGAGCTTCAGAAGTTATACCCATTTTTTCTCTGGCTTCCTCTTTGAACCTTCATGAACAGCCAGAGTTCAGATGGTTTTAACATTCATTCAAACAGATTGAGACAGAATAAAGGAAAAAAGACGTTGTGTTTATCATCAGTCTCTTTTCCTGAGTAATGAGTGGTGGGACACAAAAAAAATGGCTTCATTTTGCACCAGGAGAGGTTTGGATGGAGTTTTTGGAGAAGTTTCTTTGCCAACAGGGTTGTTGAGCCTTGAAACAGACTTCCCAGGGCAGTGGTTGGGCCATCACCCCAGAGGTGTTTAAAAGATGATAGATAGATAGATAGATAGATAGATAGATAGATAGATAGATAGATAGATAGATAGAT
>NC_031773.1:55330490-55367917 GCF_001522545.3 Parus major | reverse complement strand
GATAGATAGATAGATAGATAGATAGATAGATAGATAGATAGATAGATAGATAGATAGATGTGACAGGGTGGGGTTGGGGTTGTTAGGTTGAACTCAGTGATCTTTATTGATTCTCTGACCTAAAGTTTTCTGCAACTCAACAATGTAAGCACAGATCTGCAATCAGAAGGGGCCTTTCTGCTTTCACAGATCATGGAATCACACAGGGATTTCATCTGGTGTTCCCAGCTATGAGGAAAAATATTCTGTGTTCTACCAGTGAGAACAGAATTTCCCTGACAAAAGAAGCCCAGAGCCCAAGGAAGTGTGAAAGCAGTGAGATGGGCAGCCAGTTCCCTGCTGAACACCTTTTGAAAGCTTCAGCCTGAAGGTTTCCAGGTGGCTGTTTGCAAATCCTGCCCTTTGGCTGAGGTGCCTTGTTCCAGACTTTCAACCCCCTGGCACTGGTACGTCTTTTCCTTACACATTTTGTGTTTATCTTTGCAGTGTTAAGTCATGTCCCATACAATGGATTTCCTTGGGTTATGATATTTTTTCCCACTTTAATGCCAAGGCACAGCTTTGTCCTTATTCCCAGTGCCCTACAGGCAGCTGACAGCCCTATGTGCTCGGTCCCTGCTGCTGAGAAAGAAAGTTTGATTTGTAAATTTATTGGGCTGGATAGAAGTTTTAAACTGTTTCCCTGTTTTTGAATGACCACAAACTGTAAGCATTATTTATACTCCTTGCAATTGAAAAGGAAAAACATTTCCCTAATATTAAAAATTATCCAATATTCAGAGTGAAGATATATATCCAGGAGAGTCACTGGAAATTGGAGAAAGCTGGATACCTGCTCACTCACACAGACTTTTGGGGTCTACAAACTGTGGGTAGGATATTTTTCTGTTATTTTGGCTGATTTTTGCCTTGAAGTTGGACAACTGAAATCAAAAGCTCCAAGAAATTCTAGCATCCACCATGGGGAATTAAAATCTCTTTTTGGCAGAAAAGCATAAAGAGAAGCAAAGGCTTTTTAAAGTAGAAATTGGCTTGTCAAAATCTGACGACACTGATCTTGTATAAGTCTGATAATAGCAGTCTGACTACTCACAGCAAGTGATCCAAATTAGAATGAAAAAAAGTGTTTAAAGCAGTTTATGGTCACCTGCAACTAACTGACACTGTATGGACCACTTATGAGCCATCAAAATTGCATAAGCTTTAATTTTAACATGATTTCTGAGGGCTTGGGAAAAAAAATAAAGTCAGCAGCTGGCTAATCCACCTGAGTTTGTGGGATGATGCCGAGTAGAATTGGGTAATAAATCATGATATCCAGATTTAAACCATAGATCTGTGTTTCTGTGGTCACTTGCACACATTTGTACACAAAGCCAGAGACACACCTTCCCAAAATCTTTGCTGATGGGGGTGTGTAGAGGCTTCAGTGAACCTTAGGTTGACTGTGGTCCTCAGCCCGCTTGACCATGAGCCATCCTGCAACACTGCCTGCCCTGTCTGGCTAAAGAATGAGAGGCTGCAAACCAGGCAGAAGTTACACAGATGTTCTGATGAGACACTTCTTCAAATTAAAATAGATAAGGATGATAATAAAAAGTAATAACCAAAAAATTTTCCTCTTCAGATCCCACAAGGTTTTCAAAGCAAGCCAGGTATGCACAGGCCTTTGGAATTTATTGATCTCTGTAATTCCATACCTTGTGTCAAGGCACTTCACCTCGCAGTCCTGTCATGTCAGTGTCTGAGGTAAGGTACTGAGCAATAAAATTAATGAAACAACTGAACTGTTTCTAACTAAAACCACTCAGAACCATACATTTTAGCCATGTGAAAAGATGACCTTTCTGAAGAATATATCTACATATTTAAAACCAGTTTTCTGTGAGCATTTGATGGTTGGTCCTGCCATGGTCCAGAAAGTACCACACAGTTTGAACTGAGGGTTGTACTTAGATGCTCCACCCTTGTATTTCACACAGGTGTTGTGCTGTGCTCCTCCTTCACACTCCCTAAGGTGAGATGATGAGTGCAGCAGTGCAGTTCCAGACCACCTCACATCCTTATGGCAGGGGAATTAGAATGCTCCTTGCTATAGCAGAAACTCAGCACAGAGTACAGTTCTGCTCATATATTCCATTCAAGTGCCAGCCACAAACAATGTCCTTAAATCCCACTGTACTTGTCTAATTCCTAAGGGTCACTGACTTCAGTACAGGGTGTGAGTATGAAATCAGAATTACCCCTTACATCTCTGAAGAACCACAGCACTCTTCAATTAGGCAGAGATGTCTCTCATAACTGAAATCAGTAACAAACCTGTGCTCAGTGCTGTGGAATGGCCAATGCAGCACTGGAAAAAAACACACACCAAAAATTACCTCAGTGACTAAAACCCAGCCAGTCGGAAGCCTTCGGGTCTGCAATATCATTCAAACTGACAGAATAAAAATGTTTGACCTGATCTGTCACATTACAGCACTCAACATCTATTTATGACTGTCTGACTCCATCCCATCGGACAGCTTTTCATGCCTCCAGAGCCGCCAGGAAGTCCCACACTGTTTCTAGATGTTTATCCTGTGGTGCTGGAAGAGTGGCTCTGAAACACAGGCACAGGTCTTCTTCACCTGAGAGAAAATTTCAAAAATAATGTGAGGTTCAGAGACCCAGGAACACTGAAGACCTCAACTGCTTATGTTGTCTATTGAAGCAAAAGCCTATTTTCAAGTGTGACTGAGAGCCAGAAATCCAATCCCTGCTGTCTTTCTTTACAAAACGAAACAGGATTTTCAAAATGGTGCCTGTAAGGGAATTAAGTTCCAAATCCTGATTTCTTGGGTCACCTAAACTGCCATTTGCAATGAATAACTAGAGCTGAGAGGCAATGTTCACTTAGAGCTGGACAATAGTCTGACAAAACCTGATCTTTTTCACCTTCAGGCAATTTCCATAAAGTGCATAGGCTTACTTGGGGCCCCAAGGACTGTGGTGTTTGTATGGTCCAGCATGTTTTTCAGAGAACAAAGAATCTTGTAACTACCTTCAACCTCAGGAAAATACTGAACCAAGCTCCTGTTCCCTCTGCTCCCTTGTTACTCACTTTTCTCTTTCATTAAAAACTTTCTTGTCAGCTCCCATGCCTTAACACATGGAGAAACTGGGCTTTGGCTTCAACTGTTCCAGAATGGGCAAAGAATGCTGTATGAAGGTGTCCTCTCCCCTGTGCTGCTCAGCCCTCTCAAACACAGCTCATGTCAAACCAGTTGAAGGACAAATTTTCCTGCTGCTCTGGAAGGACAGAAAAAACCTGTTGTTTTCATGGTCTTTGGAAGCTTAGCAATATCTTTGGCACTTGTCACAATAATTGGGTCATCTTCAAATTTGGCTCATGCTTAGGGGGAAAAGAAGGAGAAAATGAAACACCCACCTATAAGGATCAGATTCTCATGCAATGTAAGTTAGTTTGGAATTGACACAGCTGTCACATTAGGACCAGAAATCACAGGCACAAAAATCAAAATTGCAGTGAGAGACATCACTTCTCTCATCTTTGAATTCTTTTAATAAAAAAGCATAAATGTGAACCTCCAAAAATAGCGTGTATGAGCTCATGGTGCAACTGGGAAAATATCCACATTGTAGGAAAAGAAAAGGAATTATCTCTTCAAAATTCTAATTCAGACATAATCATGACAACTAAATTAAATTATCTAAATTAAATTATGCTAAATTATCCATGAAGACAGAAAAATGAGGAATGATTTCAATACAGTTCACAAACTGTAGTTCACCTCCTTCTCAGTTTCCAAAGAGTTAAATGAAATGTTCTTTTAGGTGATGTACAAAGGGTAAATACACCCTCATTCTGTGTCTGTGTACCTCTGCTAATGATATTAGTCCTCCTAATCCACCAAAGTGGTCAGGTGGTGAACTCAGTACATTTGAGTCTTTCTCAGTGGAGAGCACTTGAGAACAATTGCTCCTAATGCTTGCCTGGTTTTGTTTCTCTGAACAAGGAAAGAAAAGAGAAAGAAAAAGCACAAAAGAAAGAGAAAGAGATACAGATAGAGACAAAGAGATAGAGGTGATAGAGATAGAGATAGAGATAGAGATAGAGATAGAGATAGAGATAGAGATAGAGATAGAGATAGAGATAGAGATAGAGATAGAGATAGCGATAGAAAAAAGAAAAAAAAGAAGAGAAAAAATAAAAAGGAACAAAAGGAAAACAGAAAGATGAAACTGGTTGCATTCTGTGATTCTGTGAACTAGGCAGCTGAAAGGAAAGAGAGATAGGTAGAAGCCTGGGCTGTTTAATCTCATTGCTTCAAATCAGTCATCAATAGTCATGTGTGTATTGAACTTTCAAAGCCTGCTTCTCATGAAAAGGATAGTCTCTCCTCTTTTAATTCTAGAGGGAAAATCTGAGTTCTGCCCATTCAGTGAATTCCTAATATGATAAACAAATATTTAGAAAGCTCTGGAGATTTTGTGCTGATCTTTTTCTTCCTACGGACAAAGTAACCAGGTTTAAATTCTCCCTAGATATGAAATCCCTGGGGAAGTGTTACACTAAGGAGAAGCGAATGTGCAAATTGACTACAAGATTAAAACACATGGAAGCCTTTAATAAATGGATTGCAGAAATCATATTCAAGACAATAGTTGATTGAGGTTTTATATCTGCCAGCCCAGCACATTTTCCCTTGTCCCTAGAGGAGTCTTAAGCAGAAATGAAGAGAGAATCAGTCTGTACCCAGCTGTGAGGAAGTAAGCCAGCACTTGAAACAAAGGTGAGAAGCAAGCCTGCTTGGTTTCTTCTGGTGTTTTTAATGCAAACATTTGCCCTCTTCAGCTCTTTCTACAAGTCATTTCTCTCCTTCTCAAACACAAACCTTGCAAGACATAGTGTCTGGATACAACCTTAAACAAGCATTTAAAAAACATTTAAAACCATGGAGGGAAGGAGAAATTAAAAAGGGCTTACTGCTAAGTGTCATTAACTTGTTTTAATTGGTCATAAATAGTAGATTTTAGTCTTCAGTTCCAACACAATGCTGTTTAAAATTATCTTACTTTGTTTCTTTAGTAGTGATTACCACTGGTGGTACAATTGTATGGGCTCATTGCAATTTCCAGCTTCCTAGAATATCCATACCCAGAGGGTGTTATAGAACACTGAGATTCATGTAAATTCAACTGCACACACAAGCAAAAAATAGATTACACATAGTCTCTGATTCACAGCTAAGCTAAGTTAAATGAGTGCTTAGGTAAAGAAGGGGCACAAGGAGTGAAATTTAAGGGTAAATGAAGCCAGCAAAGTGGGTGCAAAGTTAAGCTGAAGCTCAGCTGAAAGTGATACCCTGGAATTTTGCTGAGTTTGGAAAGTAAGAATGGAGAGTTCAAATATAAGGCAGTAAGTCACCAGACTCCTTGAGGCACTTTAAATCAGACTTTTTGCAAAGGAGATGAAAGTAATAATGTCCCTTCCCACATGGGTTTTGAAGACCGGACTTCTACAAAAAGTTTCCCATAGAGATGTTTTTCTGGTGAGTCCAAAATAGAAATAAACATGCTGACAACCTTATTGTCAGTTCTGACTTTCTCAGGTCACTTGATTTTCTTTATTTTTTTTCTTTTTTCCTTTTTGTAATCAAATATTCTTGGTTTAGTAGTGTGACTCGTCCAAACAAGATACTCACAGCTGTAGCTCCCAATGAAGTCCACACTAGGCTTGAGCCAACAAAATAATAATCTGTGAAGCCTTGTGCCCATTTTGTGTAATTGTTTTGTTGAGAAAACTCCTGCCTTGCAACTCTGGCTAGAGTTTGATGTACGAGAGATTCAGATTTAACTTCCATCTTTGTCTGGCTCTCAGTATCTGACATGAGTGTCTCTACTCTTCAAGAATCCACAGAGAGTCAAAATGGAGCAGCCCTTGTTCTGCTGTGGTGTCACCAACAGATGGTCTATCAAATATTTACAGCTCTAAACCAATTAAAACTACTGCCAAGTGCTTTTCTTGCTAAAACACTCTTTCTAAAATATTATTGAGCCACCTTTAAAAGACAAGCACATAATTAAACCCTTTGCATTGGTGCAATATGCCTGTTCAAGCCCTTTAGTCCTCTTTTAAGATGTGATATACATCACATCAGCCACATGAAAGATTCAAGGGCTGTGACCCATTCCCAGCCTATATGGTTTGCTATTTAATCCTTCATAACCAAGTGTCCTCCTGGAAATAAGGAAAATACATTATCATCAAATCACAGTTTTATAAGCATCTTGTTAAATAGTTTAACAGCCCGTCTGTCACAAAGGAATAATCATGTATAGATATGAAACTCCGAGGAGTATTTTCTATCCAAATATTGAAGGAAGAAGTGAAGGGGAATAATTTTACTTGTTTTCATGATCAAGATTTCTGAGAGCCCATCATGTGGAAGGACTGAAGAGCAGCAATTAAAAAAGCTTCAAGTGGTAAAAGAAGTTGTACTTTATAAGTAAAACAAATGCAGCCGTAAATCTGTGGTGCTAGTAGTACACTCTTACATACACTTTTCCCACAGTCTGAGAATACCACAGTTTAATGATTGATTTTTAAAAAGCTGCCAATAATAATATAATATGATGTCACTACGTTTCCATACAGTTTATTTCAAAACCATGCAAAAACTAAATTGGACTCATGAATGTCCTACTCCCTGTTTAGAGCAGGGCTGGTCAGGACACAAGATCAGGAGGATCTGGAAATACTTTGGACAAATTCATGCTACCAAGTCTTCAATCACATCTGCCACTGGGAATTGAGCAAATATATTTTATTCAGATCTATCACCTGTGCATTCACAGACCTGCATATGCCATGAGTATGAAAATTAAGTTTTCTAAAGACTACTTCAACTGGTCGGTGGTACCAATACCTGTTTTCTCTTCACTAATGCCTTTTATTGTGCATAAACACACTGTTTTCTTCCCCTGCATTTCTGCTTGTTATTTTGATTTGGTTTCCTGCTCAGCCTTGCCTGCCAGTTCACTCACCTTTTCCGTAAGGAAGCATGGGTTTCAGTTTGGGAAAAAAGGGATTGCATGGATTTGATAGTGACACATTTAAGATCTTGGACATTAACCAAGAGTCTGACCACTGAGAATAGCATGGGGAAAGGAGCAGATGGAAAAACCTGGCTGTCTTCTGCATCCTAAGAAATCAAACAGATCACAGCCAATTTGCACACCAATTGCAGTATGACTTTCTCACAAGGTTTTTGACAGCTTAACAAGACACTGATACAGATTTCAAAGATTAATACCCCTACTTCAGCAATTGCACATCATATATATCCATTTCTGCAGGAGCTGATCCTGCTAAGACCAATATTTTCTGGTTTAAAATGGAGTTGAACCATTCTGAAGTTGAAGAAGCATTGCCTGCTCTATTTCAAGTGCTTTCTGTGTCATCCTGATTTATCCCAGCTGCCAAAGGCAACATCAATTTCAGCCCGAATTAGACTTTGGTTTTTTCCACTCTTTTAATTAATTTGATCATCTTAGCCACTTCTTTCAGGGGCTAAGGCTTTGCCCACAATTCTTTGAAGTGCCACTTCTGATTATTAAAGAAAGTACATTTTATTGCCTATGGGTCAAAATTTGGGGAGAAGGAGGTGTCTCCTTCCTCCAGTTCAGAAGGGAGATGTGTCAGCACCTTAAGGGCTTCATTTGCCTGTGGGTACCCATTCTCTTCACCAGCTGTGGGGGCACTGCTGCATTGCTCACAGCCTTGCTTATTTTTAGAAGGATATTGATGGCTTGAAAGCTCTTTGGGGTGAAATACTTTTATATGAAGTAAAGATAAATACCCACCACATCTTCTCTCAAACTTGGCAAGTTTGTCATAGTTTTTGGCACCTACACAGATTGTTCAGGTGCACAGGCAGCTGTGGCTCTGCCAGTCCTTGGAAAAAAAGAGGTGGAAAATATATTATTGATAATATGAGAAAATATTTCTGATAATATGAGTACCTTTAATTGCTGTTCAAATTCCTCTCTACCAGTCAGCATACCATGTGTAATTCACATTCACCAGAGGATACCACTGCCAAACACCTGAGCTAGACTTTTTGGGTTATACTGCAACATAAAATAAAACCCAAAACCACACAATACAACACAAAAGGACCATGTGCTTTTTTTTGATCTGATGGCATAAAACACAAATTTCACAAACTTTCTCCTCCACCAGGCTCTTGTGGCCTTTATATTGCAAAATCTTGTTTTAAAGAAAATTAGGTATATGTTGTTTGAGAAGAAAAGCAAAAATATTATTTTATATATATATATAGCAGAGAGAAGAAAACAAGAGTTTTAGAAAGGGTTTTGTTTCTGACGTTCATTGTAACTTAGTCATACAGTTGATAAAAAAACAAAAACCCAAAAAATCACTGGCAAATATCTTCTGTAATTTCTCAACTTATTTGCTGTTTTTTTTCTTAAACTGAATTTATGAGAAGACATTTTGAAGAAAATATCACAAATATTTCTGTCATTTTTTCTGATTCTTAGTCACTCATATTTCTGTTAAATTGCAGAGGCAGTATCCCTGCCAAAAAGTTTATCCTCTTCCTTACCACAGTCTGTCCTCGGCTCAGGCAGCCACTTTTAGCTGGCTGAATTAAAAACAAAATCACTAAAGTATTTCTGAAATCTCTGGAGAACATCAGGGCTGTTCTCACCTTGGTTTCTGATCAGATAATTTATTTCTGTTTAGAAGTCTGTAAGATATGTGCTAATGCTGACACTGGATGGATCTGCCACTGTTGCCTTCAAAAGCTTTGTCAGTCAAGCAGCTAAGGTGTCTAAAAATAGGGCTTCTCATCTATAAATTGACAAAAAGACAATAAGAGAAAAAGAAAAACTGTTTGTAGGTGTGGGGGGCATAAATTAGGGAAAAGATGTTGCAGTAACTTCAATATTTGTAATCACAGGGATGTGACACCAATTCAGACACTGAACTGTCATGGAGAGGGAGCTCTCATAGCTACTGATTTGGAACATGGAAATTATATGCTTTCCTTCCACTAACATACTTTCAAGAACAGCATAACAAAACCACTGCCTGGAACATCCTTTTCTTTCCAATCTTTCAGCTCAGCTGACTTCTAATTTTCACAAGCAGGAGAAGTGTCACAAGCAGCAGCCAGAGCTGTAAGTAATGCAGACCCAGCCATACGCATTGCTCATTTCTGGGAACATTCCTTCTGTTGGCAGCAACACTTCTGTCTCTTGGCCTAGACAGCTAGAAAAGAAAATACAGAGGCATAAGTCAGGTCATACCCCTGCCTATCCCATTCAGTATTTGCTGCTGGTTCCTACATTTCAGTTTTATAGCAAGTATGCTCTTATTAATGGTTAACCAATGCCACATATGGACTCTGAGAAATTAGGAGAAAAAAATTAAAAGTATATAAAAAGGATTGAAAAAAAATTCAAAAAGAAAAAAACCAGCATTAAACTGATGTTGAAATACCAGGTTTTAAATTCCACTGGATTTTACTTATTTAAGGAAAATTTACAGCCAAATCAAAGACATTAGAAAGCCAAGAGGCCAGAAAACAATATAGATCATCTCATAATAGAAACGATGGTAAACTTAGAACACTACATGGAGATACAAAGATTTATAGGAAATTACTGTGTGCTCAGGTATTTCCTGTGTCTTGCTACTACTCTTTGATATACCAAAGTTATGTGTAAAAAAATAAAATCTATATCACCTCTTGCAGACCTTTATTTACTTTGGCTATTTTCCCATTAAATAGTCTGATTACATTTAGTTGCAAATTCAGCTGAATTTTTTCTAGTCCCGTACCCAGCAAACAATAGATGTCTGATTGCTCTTTAACTGCCCTTTATATATTGGAAGGCTACTAGAGAATAAAATGTATTAGAAGATTCATTTTGTCTAATTGCTGAAAATATTTCATAATCTTGCAGCTGGAAAGAAAACTAATACAGATATTAACATTATTTGACCACAGTCCTTCAAAGCCATTTCCTTCGTCATAGAAGAGAGGGAATGCTAAAAAACCTGCTACTGCACTTATATCTATGGGGTTTTTTTATTTATATGTACATATTTTCAACAAGGAGCTTGCAAAAGCACAGCAATGTAAAAGGAGCTCTCAGCACAGCTGACACAATCTGTCAGATAAACCATCCCCAGTGAATACTCTGTGAGAACTAAAAGCTGAACATGTTGGAAATTACAGACTTGTGTGATTCTGTTAAAAAACAAACAAACAAATAACAGCTGAGAATGTTCATATTCACATATGATTTGAAGAAAACTAGGGTGCTCAGCAGAGCTGGCAGCATCTCATTTGCTAGTTTACAGTGAGTACATTAAAAAATTCATGCTGCATGTATGCTTTTGGGTCTGTTGTGGGAATATATTTCTAAGCTTCAGAGATCCACCAGAGAAAAATAATTTCCTCTTGTGGACAAAGGATGAACCCTTCTGGATGGGTTTCCTGGCATCAAATTGCAGAGGGGATGCAATTTAAAGGAAGGTAAGTTGACTTAAATTAAATACAAGTCTACTCAGGACTTAGATGAAATAGAAGAAAAAACTTCAGACATCCAACCCAAGCATCTGTCTCCATCTCTTTTTTTTTTTTATTAGGGGAGTTGTTTTAGGCACAATTTTGTTGTCTTGTTATTATTGTATCAACAGTAATCATAACAGAGGCAGTTGTAGGAAGAAACTGGCCACAAGCAAATGAGTAATTAAGTTCCTGGCATAAAATAATTTCCTTGCTGATGTTCACAGAGGAAAATACTGATAAGAATAATGCAGTTTCACAGAGCAGGAAATAAGCTGATTGTTCACAGAAGCAAAGGCACCTGGAGAAAGGGAAAAAGCAGCTCTTATCTGAGAAGGCAGTGCAGGTATAGTGAAAGACCTGGGAGCTGACCCTGTTGTATCCAGCAGTTCCTGTAAGCAGCATTCCCCATCCGTTAGGGAACTGGCCAGAAATAAAAAGTGAGATGGCTTACTTTGGGTATTTGAGGTGAATGGAAGTGAGAATAGGGCATTTTCAGGGATAAGTAGATTGACCAGGTGTACTTACCTTTCCTTTGTTGCACACAGCTGCCTCAAGTGGCACTGACTGAAGAGCCATCCCTGGTGATAACCTCCTGCACAAAGAATCCCCTCCAATGCTGTTCTTTCTTACTATACTTTTCAAAAGAGTGTTAGGGAGGTTCTTTTTAACCTTGAGAAAAGTAATTTTGCTAACCTAAACTGCTGAGCACAGAATAGCATTATTTTCATATTTAATAGCAAGATAAATGGTTTCTTACAACAGCTTTGGGTTTCTTTAAAGAGGAAAATTACATATTTTAAGGATTTTTTTTTTTCTAAGAAGCATTTTCATTGTGAAAGTCTAGTAATTTTAAATAGATGAAAAGTTTGCATTCTCTCAAAAATAAAGGAGATATTGAATTTTAGTTTAACTATATTTTTTCCCTTTTTTTTTAATTTTTCTTTTTGTTGAAAAATTGAGCGGAGTATTTTCAGTTTGTCTTGTCTTGAACTACTTTTATAGATGTTGGGTCCTTGCATAGGAAATGAATTGAAAATTCTGTTCTTTTACTGCCATGTAAGTTTTGAGTCAACAAGTTGAAAGTTCATTTTTCCAAGGTTACAGTGTAGAAGTCCTCTCCTCCAGATCACTGACAGTCTGAAAATATGAGAAAGCTCTCCTGGTCCTGTCAGCAGCAATGGCAGAGAACAACAGAAAAGTCCAAAATGTCAGGAATGAAACTGAACTCATCCTATGTCTTTCAGTTCAGTAGAAGGAGAAAAGAAGAGAAACACTGCAACAAACAGAAATGCAATCAGAAATGCAACAATCTTGCAGAAGTTTCACATACTTTTTCCCCAAGGTGCAGTCTGAATGGCATCTGATCCTCTCTGTGGGCTGACTGACAGTTTCAAGGATGATGAAGCCTGAAGGAATCTGAGAATTCAAAAGAAGATTGTTTCTGGCCATATAATTTTACCACTTCCTGACAAATACCAATAATCAGTCATATTTAATTTATTCAGTTATTAGCTGCTCAGCCAACAATGATTTGGTTATATTATTTTCAATGGCATATATAGTGTGATAAATTAATTTTTTCAATATATTTGAAAAGACTGGACACTTTTGTCAAGACTAGATAATAGTTTCACTTCAAAATCACTGGTAAACCTGCTTTTTCTCTGATGCTGATGGCAAAGGCATGGCATTAAATGCTATTGTAACTAAAAAATTCACAATAAGATTTTGCCACCAATTTGATTTCACGTTTTTCTCCACACATATCTAGCAACCCCATTGTCTTCCCTGAGAGCACAGGCTGTAGTTGTGATTAATTCCATATTCTGAAGAGTTTAGAGATCAAAAAGTTCTCTCTTGGCTTTAATGGGAATGGTCTTGAAAAGATAATCCTGGGCCAATGCCATCACTCTCCCTTGAGTCTGAAGTGAAAGGAGATAATTGAGAACTTGGCCCATGAAGTATTAGCAGGAATTGAACAGGACTGAGTTTGGGAGGTTTTTTTTCCTTTTACAAAAAGAATTGGTTGTCCTTTACAGACCCAAATCACCCAATTTTACTAAACAGATGTAAAGATCCAGCTGCTCATTTGTCCTGTATAGCTGCTCACACTGGGACCAAACAAACAGGAGGTGGGTGGGGGTAAACTGCTTGTGTCCAGACCCATTAATATTTATGGATTTTTTTACACTCACCTTGTGTTCTTGTGGGGCTCTGTGCAAATGAAACAGGACATGCCCAGTTGTGCCCCAGCTCTGCAAACATACAGGCTTTGCTTTAGCTTCAGCAGTCTGTGGTGTGGTTATCTAAAGTCAAATATCTGTGTCTCTGACTGCTGGCATGGTGCCTTAGATAGCTAAAATAATGGAAATTGTTTAACACCTACAATTTTCACCAAGGGTGTTTGTCCTTATAATTAGACAAGCACTCTACTATAAATGGGCTTATTTCAAATACATTTCAGGAATTTATTTTGTCATCTTCTTCCATTCCTTTCACACTTGCCTTGCAAGCATTACTTTTGAGATTAAATAAAAAACAATTAGAAGGTATTTATACAAAGATATCAGTAAATAGACTTAGGGATGGTACTGAATAAAAACAAACATGTCCTTTTTCAGAAGGCTTGATGCTTATAATGCTCCTGCATTTCAGTTTTGCAGTTTTTAAAGAGTATTTTAACTTCGTTAATAGCCCGGCCAGCAACAGTCTCTGTAGAACACTAATTTGTTTTGCTTAAATGGCTTATAAACACCTGATTCCAACTTTAGAAACTAATTAGTGAGCTGGAGATTTTTCATTAAATGGGCCATTTTTTGATATCCAAAGCTGTGCTGAATCTAAATGTCAACATTTTTTCTGATAATGAGAACACAAAGGGATGTCATGGGGTTAGGAAGCATATTGTGTCTTAAACTGAGATAAAATGACAGGCAGTGTATCATGCAGCCACATATTTGTTTATTTAATAGTACCAGAAAAACTCATGATTAGTTCTATTTTCTGGAACAGAAGAGTTTAGGGATTAGGAAGGGTAAAAGCCCTAACTTGGCTTTAATGGAAATGGTCTTGTAAAGATAATCCTGGCCCTATGCCATGGCTCTCCCTTGAGTTTGGAGTGAGGGGAGGTAATGGAAGTCAGGAGCCTTCTTTTCACCAGGCTGCTGGTATCCTGCAGGGCAGGATGGAAACCTGGGACCCATCACAGCATTCATCCAAACCCAGACTGGAGTGCTCACAACAACAAATAACTTGAACCAGTCTCCTGCAGCCACCCTGCAAACATCCTGCTCCTGTCCTGGCTGGCTGAAAAGGGCCAGCAAAGTGCTCAGATAGAGTCCAACTGCTCCTGCTCATTTCCATCATCAAGTTTAGTGATTGATTCAGAATGATTTTCTTTCATCTCAGGGTTAACTCCTTCAATGATCTTCTGACAGAGTGGCTTATGACCAATATTTGTTAAAAAAAGAAGTGTGAGAGAAGTCTTGAAGTTTTTGGGGTATTTCTTCTGTTAGGCCTGGCTAAAACAGCTGTCAGTAAAATAAAAAACAAAGGAAACAAGAAAATATCTAGAAGACAAAGAGATGATCTTCTATAACCCACAGTCCTTGCCCATTAAAAAACACATCAGATTTTCTGATCAGAACAAATTCTGATAAAGGATCTACACAGATTTACTAAAACCTGAATTTCAACTCATCAATGCATTCACAGAAATACAGTTCATTGATACTGGATTGCCTGATGTTACTGACTCATTTTGTGGTGCAATTCAGAAAGTTGCTTCTTAATACAGGAGAGAAACAGTTTTTATATATCACTTCATCCCTGTTCTACTGACAATTTTTTTCAGGGCCCATTAACTCCTGTGGAAGTTTTTTCAATGATTTTTAAAACTGAGATAATTCAAGAATGCTGCTTACTTCAGCTTTGACAGCTTTTGAGGTTTCAGGAAAAATAGTTTATTGATGAGGCAAAACCAATGATCTCAGACAAAATTAAACTACATCAAAAAGCCTGTTTTCAGATTTAAAATGTTAGCTTTAACCTTTCCCGTTCTTTCTTTCCCTCAAAATAAATGACCAGAGATCCCAGAGCCTCAGTCATTGCCCTTAAACTTCATTAGAACTGATGAATCTCCACAAGTTCCTTCCACTTTGTCAAATATAATACCAGGTAATTAATAAAATATTCTGAGTAGCTCAGCTTGATACATTCTGCAGTGCAGCACTTCAGAGTGGCCATCATTCTCATGGGATTATCTTTAGCTCTCATTTACTAAAATATGATCTAGTATCAATACCCAACTGAGACAGACAAAGACTCTTTAGCCATTTTAGGGTTACAGAGTGTAACAATGTTTATTAGCAGCTCTGGGACAGTGCTGGGTCACCCCTTAATACACACGACCCTGAATACAGGTGAATACAGGCCTTTTATTTACAGAAGCATTGAATACAGACACATATCCGTAACCCAGTTGTCACCCACTCTCTGCTTCTTATGCTAATTAGGAAAAAAGCAATTAAGCATGTGTAGTTTGTTCCTTGAAATGGGTTGGTGGTCCTTTTATGAGGAGGGGTCACAGAAAAGAGGAAGGAATATGGTTCTTCCTCATCCTCACCTTTCTACTTTTTCAGTTCAAAGTGACAAATGGACCCTTGACTGGGATCCTAGTTTCATGTTTTCAAGGAGTTTCTGATTTGCAATTCTCTTCTGTTCTTGAAGTTCCTTACCAGATTCTTTGTTTCTCATTACAAGCACAGCTGAACAAGCATAAAGTTGACAGACAGTTAGTTATTAACCAATGATTAACCTCTAATTTTAGTAAAGCCTCTCTACCTTTAATTTTTGCAAGGCCCATCTATTTATCTTAATTAGCTTTAGCAAGGCTTATTTTTAATTAAGGCCTTAACTTCTCTAAAATCTTGAATTCTTCAAAGTTTATATCTCAGCTCCGTGTCCTTATCAGTCTCCCCAAGTGAGAGGCATTACATAAAGTGAAATGAAAATCTCTACCTGAGCAAAGAGACTCTAAAAATGCAACTTTGTGTCCCTTCCATCAGTTCTCACTTAATATAAATAAATATAAATAATTTGAACATTCTCAGGAATTTTTAGGCCATGGCTTCCAAAAACTCTCTGACCCACTGTCTTTCCTATGACAAAATAGAATGGTATTTTATTTGGGATCAAAACAGCCAGATGTACTAGAAAGTTATTTTTTCATCTTCTTTATAATCCAGCCAGATCAAAGAGCAGAAGAATTAGAGATGTCAATAGTAGGTAGCTGAAAGGCAGGTTCTGTTTATCACAGCTTGTGGCCATTGTCCAGTGAGGATTAAAAAGCTTAAGAATCACCTTTCAGGAATTAAAAGAAGAAATTTTCCTGATGATTCTTGTGCCCTTGAGAGAATGGGAGGCTTAATTATTTTTGTACATTTCATTTCTGTCGTGGGGCACATGAGAAAGAAGACTGTAAAGACTTTGCAGACTCCAGCCATTAGACTGGGGGGAATCTATCCTGAGCTATGATTTTTACTGTAGGAGTCCTGTAGGCCTGGTCTGTTTGGAAATACGCCTGATAGATTACCTTATCAAAGCTTGTTGAGAGAGATCCAGCCCTGGCTCTGCCTCTGGACACCTAAGTGTTCAGTTCAAGGAAAGGAAAAAAACCCCAGAGTTTCCTTTCATAAAATATTTTTTGTAATTTTAATAAAAACATCAATACAAAGTCAGCACCAGGCGGTAAGACAGACATACCAATGAGAGGGGGAGATGGCATTGAAGCATTGCCAGGAACACAGAGATCTCTACATGCATACAGAGGGGAATAGAGCTAATTTGTTTTCTTTCCTGTCAGATTTATAGATGCAGGCCTCCAAAAAGAAGGCTGTATGATAGAAAGTTTTGTCAGGGAGCTGACAATGGAGTGTTGTATGAACCCTTCCAGTGTGTTGATAAGGGCATTGCTGTGAAGTGTTCCTTCACACCACAGACACCTTCATTGCAACAGTTGGCCCAACACTCCCAAAGAAAAACTGAGCAGTGAATAAACATCTTCTGTGTTTACATCCCCCCATCATTCCACACAGATCACATTCTGAGAGAGATATATAAACTTAATTCACTGCTTCTTGTTTCAGGATGGGCTGAGTTGTTGTTAAACACAAAACAGTGGCTTATAAGAAATGAAATTAAGAAGTATATCTGAAATTATCACCTCTGATTCAAAACATATTCTGCTACTGGGCAGTGTTTGAAAGTGTCATTCACTCCATATAGGAATTTTGAATATGGAAGTGCTATTTCACATTTTATTGTGAAGTGTTAACTCTGCTTTAGCCCTCTGAGTGACATATTTCCATCAAGAACACAAACTTATAAATGGTAAAGCAAACCTGAAATTAGGTTTATCTGTTTGATTGTTTTTCTTTATATAATCCCCCAGAAATTATGTTGCAAAATGAAAGCACACAATTTATGATAATCTGTTTAAATAAGCACCATTCCATTATTCCTTTGTTCCTCTGTTCACACACAGATTATG
Organism: Parus major; assembly: GCF_001522545.3. Lineage (NCBI taxonomy): Eukaryota > Metazoa > Chordata > Aves > Passeriformes > Paridae > Parus > Parus major. The sequence continues at coordinate 55,350,757 of NC_031773.1, read as the reverse complement.
TCTTTGACCAAACCAGCTCTTGAGGATCACACAGAATGACACGTCTGCAAGTCTGGTTTTGTTTTATTAATCCCCTAATATCTCCAAGACATTTAAATAAATAATATTCAGTATGTCTTATGCCAAAATGTCCTTGTCTTCCCCAGAGCTGTGCCCAACCCTGACTGAAGACTCCACCCAGCTCCACTTTCAGACAGTTTTGTATTGACAATATTGCAGGTCCTGGCTGGAGAGAATGGATCCTCCCACAGGAACACACAACCTCCCTTACAGTTTCCTGCAGCCTCCTGAGTAGCTGAACCACTGCTCTTTTCTGCTGAGCTGCCAAAGCTCATTGCAGAGTAAATCTGAGATGATCTATTACAACTGGCTTGACCTGGGAGAATTAAAATTTACTGCTAAAGTGGCATTGATGCTTTGAACATCTACATCTCAAAGATCCATTTTTAAATGTATGAACTTTTCTCCACATGCTGTGTATTTCCTGTCTTATTTTTCTGACCTATTTGAATGCACACCAACTTCCATTTGTAACCTTTTTAAAAATTTTCTACCTTAACAGTTTCAGGTTTTTTTCTCTGCTTAACAACATATATTATAGGCATTTCTTCAGCAGTCACAAGGGTCACAGTCATCTATGAATCATCATAATGATAGGATTCCTAGCAAGAAAAATCCTCCAGTTAGAAGTTCAGACAAATATTTTACATGAGTTATATGGTTTTCTCACACTGATCTTTCAAATTGTGTCTATACTGATCACAGTAATAACTTCAAGAACAGTAAAATTAAGTAAAATAGAGCCAAACATATATTTGCCTTTTAAGCTTTACCAGCATCTTTGCTGTGTGCTCTTTCCTCCACTCAGGGGTATAAAGTGCAGCTTGCCTATGAAAAGCTGCCACCAGTGCCTGAGGTGTGCAAGTTCAGTGACACCAAGTGAGCAGTTCTACCTCTGTACTTGCTTGGTCTTTGTATGGGCTACGAGATGAATACACCTCACCTCCTGTCCCATGGCTCATACCACAAGGGTGTAATAAACACAGCACTGTGCCATTCCCAGAGTAGCTTTTTTGGCTTTTCTAAGAACTAAACACACCTCAATAACCTTGCTGGCAGTTGGGATTTTTCCCTGGTGGCAAACAGCAACCACAAGCTTGCAATTTGAACAACCGATTTGTTATCCCATCGCATTTTGAATTTTCCAAATGTCCATTTTCCAGCACCTGCCTCAACTGTGTGTTGGAAGAAATCAGTTTAGATAAAAGTTAGGAGAAGAAAGGCTTCCAACTTGTTGGACCAGGGAGAGATGCTCCCCAGATATTTTTTTGTTCAAAAAATAATTTGGTAAATAAATTATTTAAATCTTTCCACTAACCCGCTGCATGCTTTGGTATCCCCAAGCCCAAAAAGTGAGTTTTAAGCAATAATGCAGTAATATCCCCTCCTCATTCTGGCCTTGCACCTGCCAATGGTTTCTGCACAGCCATAGCAGCAGCTCTGGGTTCCTCAGCAAGTCCCAACACAGAGGGCCCCAGAGCTTGGCTCTCAGTGTACAACCAGCATTTGGGTACAAACTTGTTACAGTAACTACAATTCCAGGACAGCTTTTGATAAGATGTACCTGCTCTGACATGTTGATTTTATTTTTTCCTTCATATATGGTGCATTACTATGATTATAACCATTTGAATTACCTTTTCACCACACACTTTACCTCTTTGAAGGCAGAATTCCCATTTGAAGAATAAATTCTAATGATTTTCTTTTAAGACTAGTGATATTAAACCTTTGAAAAAGCCTTCCCCCCCCTTTCAAAGCAGTGACTGATAACATTCTTATGTGAACTTTTTCCCCATCAGTGAGATGTCAGAGCTACCTGAAAAGGCATTTGGGAAAGTGCATGTGCTGAACAGGAAGAAGGAAAAAAAAAAAAAAATCCATTTAATTACTAGCCCATGTAAATATATTTTAGACAAGACAGGGAAGTGGTTTTCTGGAACAGCTGCAACACATTCCTTGCTGCAGGAGTTTTAGGTTCCTTATAGGCAACCTTGGCAATGAAATACATATCCTGCAAATAATATATCAATTTTGCCTAACAGAAGACCAGTGGAAAAAAATCAAGCAGGAAAGCAACAGCTGGATATGGATAAATTGCTTTCAAATGAACTTGATGGGAAGGGAAAGAGAGGGAGGGGATCCATGGCAACAGCTTCTTTCTGTGCTGCATCTCCCAAAATTAGAAAACCATTTTGTCAGTGCAGCAAACAGGTGAATCAAAACCTAAAAGAAAAAAATATTTGTAAGATATCCTCATCTCTGGAAATGAGGATGATAAGCACATCTGTTCTTCTGTAAAACATACTTCTCTCTATGCCCAAGCTGAAGAAGTTGGTCCTTGAACAAAAGGAACCCACATTACACTGCCCAGAGTTCAGAGAGGGTCTGCTGGAAACTTCGACCTATCAAAATTACCACATGTAGACAATCACTGAGCTCAACATGTGACTAGACAGTTATTGCATAAAGATGGATTTTTCTCTGAAAAGCATTTGATCTAAATAAATAATACTTGGCTTTAAGAGAGCTGTCTGGTCAGTTTATTAACAACATGCTCTTGCTTCTGCACAGAAGTACAAAATAGCACTTACACCTGCCGAGACAATCTCAATTAGTGCCTGGCCATCACAGCCCAGGGCTCTGTATCAGTGGGAGAGACACAATGTTTCCCTGAGAAAAATCAACAGACCACTCACCAAAACCCTAGGAGCCTGATCAACAAGTATCAAAGGTGCAGTTAGATGATTAATAGGAGTAGCAATTGATTGCATGCCAATATTTTGCTTTTAAAAGCAGTGTCTTTTGGCTATTGTGATAATAATAAAAGAGCCAATATTAACAAAGGAAACACAGAGTAACAATAAATTCTTCAGTAGGAGTAATAAGAGCAAAAAAATAAAAGACAGGCCTGCTTTATTATCCAGCCAGGTGGAGAAACAATAGCTGATCATGCTGCAAAGGCTGAGGTATTCAGTGGTATTTAAAGGAGTCTTCACACAAAGGATGGCCTAATATGTTTGTTTTTCACGAGAAATATACAAAAACTTTTAGATGGAAGAGGTATGGATAAAGGTATGAAATAATCTCAAAAAATCAGACCTGATGAGGTTCAGCTGGCAGCAAAAAGAAGCAAACAGAATGGCCTTCAAAGGGGACAAGGGCAAAATCCTCCACTTTAGTGGGAATAATCAGCCAGCTCAACTGTTTTAGGTAGCAATGGAGTCCACAGTACTGGAGATTTTCAAGGATATTTCAGGGGGAAAACGTGTATTAGAATTAGACTACTTAATCTTGCCCCCAGAAAAAGGCAGTACAGGACTACAAAGACAGAAGAGCTGTTGCAATATTAATTTTCTAAAAACTAGAAAGTTGGTTAACTTTTATGTCTACTCTGTTGTGCAGCTTTCACTAAGGCAATGATATCCACCTTTTCAAAATATCTCATAGCTTGACATGAGATCTGTCAGGCTGGGTTTTTGAGAAGCTGACTTCTGACTTTGGCACCCAAAAAGACATTACCACTTCTGGCAGTGAGTCTGAGAGTAGAAATGTTTGTACTGAAGCTCATGGTGCCAGGTAGGGCAGTGCTTTATTGCTGATATATCTCAACATTGCAAAAAGCAGAAGTATTGGGGTCTGGTAATTGTAACTTTACTCTAGATTTGGTTCTGAGCTATTTTATACTCTTCTGTAGCTCCATGCAACCTAGCTTTAACATTTGTACACAAATCATCCCAGCACAGAATAACTCCGGAAGGAACTAGAATAAATCCAGAAGGAAATCCATAATAATCAGAATTGGAGAGATTGTGCAGTCCCAATACTTCACCCAGCTCCTGCAGCCCCTCTCACACATACCACTCTCAGCTCCTATGTAAACATGTCTTGTTCCTATGGCAACAGCTACATCAAGTATTCCTTTCATTAAATGGAAACGTTCTGAGCTGGGAACAACATGCTGCATTAGCCAAATTCTTAATAATTTGAGAAATGCTTCTTCTCAAGAAAAATAAATCATGGGGACTTGGACAACGGATTTTTAGTTTAAACCTGTTAGCATTAAAGACACCCACAACATTTCTACTGAAACAGTTTTTCAAGGAAATATGAAGTCATTGACCCCAAGATATCTTCATTGGAGGGAATCTTTGCTATATATCTGCCAAGCTTCCAGACAGCACACGTGGATTGCTCATGAGATGCTACAGCATCCTGAAAGTCTTGGGAGCTCAGGGAGCTTCAGGAAGCCCAGCTGGAGCCACAGCTCTCAATATTCCCAGTCCCTATATCTTCAGAACTGGGACTGCAGGACTGTGCATGTGTTCTCAGGGCTTGTGACTCTCAAGTGGTAAGAGTCAGAGCTTGCATGGAAAATGCTAATTCAAGAGAAAACTGAAAGATTACACTGAGCATTCCTAACTTGTGGCTAATTTAGAACAAGTTTTTGAGGGTGTTTATTTTGTTTTGCTTTTTTGGGTCCATTTTATGAGCAAATTTTTAAAATAAAAATAATTTTATATTAATATAAAATGCAATGTTTAGCATATAACTTACTGTGCAACTATGCTGATTTATATATCTATCAAAGTAACTTGTGTACTGATTCTTAGACTCAGAAATGCCTTAAGGAACAATGCACTCTAATCCTCAGCATGTTTTAGGCTGCTAAACTTCACTAGCCATTCCTATGTTGAGATTGTACAAAATGAAAACCTGCCTTCCACAGAGGAATTATATCTTAGCACAAAACTAAGTCATTTATAATTTTCCTGGATATTCTATTTCATCAATTAATATTTTTTTTGTTAAAATATTTCTTTAGTTTATAACTTCAACATGTCTGACTTTAGGTTCTAGCAACTTACCCTGACTGCTTTTCTACAGAAAGTCCTCTAATTCCCAGTGTTGTGGGTTTTTTCCCATGTGAAGACACAAACACACTATAAGTAAGTAATCTTGCAGTACTTTATTTAGTAAACTCAATAGACTGAATTGTTTTTCATCTCCACTGCAGTTTTCTGGGTAAAGTATCAGTTCTTTGTTTCATTTCTGGACTCTGCAATATTAACACTGTGGACAAGGGAACTGTGCAGGAGATGGCATGGGAAGCTCCTAGAGGATTTTTTTGTGAGACAGTAAATAAGGAAAAGAGAGTAAAGATTGTTTCTGTATCTATCTTATCTAACAAGAAACACATGGAGAGATCTTTTTTTCACAGCTGTTAATTCTGCTGCTAATTCTGTCTGAATTCAAATTTATATCAGATTAATTCTGATCCAACCTATAACAGATTTCAAGCTTTCAACTTATCTATTAAAATAAGGTTAAAATCTATTCAATATTTTAGCCAATTCCATTATGTTCTTCTGGTTCTCTGAAGTATATGTGTAGTTCTAAGATTTTTTAGATGAAATTTAACAAATCAGAGATATTTCAGACAATTTTTATGGGATGCCATATGTTGCTTTTTGTTTTATATTGTTTTTTCCTGTTTGTTTGTTTTTTCTAGTTGATAGTATATGTCCAAGCAACTAAAGAGTGGCAAAACATTTCTCCTTGTTTATGTGGTAAAAGTAGAGCTCAATAAAAATTTGTATCTAATTTGGACATGCTAATTTGTTGAAACATATATGATGCAGAGAAGAGAGTGTTTATTTGAAATATCAGACAGCTTAGCTGAGCTTTTGTTTTCCCTAATTTTCTCCTTATCAGTTTTATTCCTTATTTTCCATGACTGAAAAAATAATTTGAAGGAAGTGCCTGTTCTGGAAAGAAACTGTCTTGTGCTCTTCCCCTCTGAGATTGGTGAATAAGACTGGTGAATAATTTCCCACAGCCTACCCACACCAGATTCTGTGTCCTATACCTGTCTTTTCGATTTTGCCTTTATCTGTTTTGGGGAAAATGAGTGAAACTGAAGTGCTGAGGTAACACACTGTTCATCCTCTTTGTCTGTTGGATTTTTCCATGTACCTGCTGTCTGTTTAAGATGCAAACTCTCAGGGAAAAGAAATAACTACCATTTCACGTTGCCAAAATGCCTATACAGTGATAGATTGCTACTTATCTGAGACACATCCTATTCCTTTTCATTATCTTAGGATATGAAAATATACAGAAATTTGCTTGCTCTGGTGAGTTTTTAAGAAACAAACATAATGGGGACAAACATGATGATGTTTACAACAGCAATAAGAACAATATCAGACTTTAAATGGGTTTCTTTCACATCCAACTCAAATGAATCTTCCTGTTAAATTTTAGTAATGCCAATTTAACTGCATTCCAAAGAGAACTTATGAACCTGAAAACACAGACTCTTATCAGAGATTTTCCATCTCTTTTCCTTCATAGTTGCATCGCTCTAATTCTGAATTCAGTTCTTCACATCTGTCTCCCTATCCATATAATGAAACTCCTGTCTGCTCCAGAAAATTGCTAGCTTTCATCTGACAAAGTTATTTTTCTTTCCTCACTTTCCTCCAGGTCTTTTCACAGCTTTTCTTCAGAACTGGTATCTCCAACTTCACACAGTTTCTGTATGACATCTCCACTATTTTCTGCCTTTTTCTTTTTCATTTTTAACTCACCTTTCCCTCAGCTTCTTCACAAAATCCTTGAAATATTGACTGTGTTGTTTCAAAGGCTGCCATAAGTCCCAATGTGTGTCAACACATATGGAAGGATTTCAAATAGCTTCATGTTTCTGTCAAGCCTTCCATTTTCTCTAAGAAGCATTTTCAGGCCAGGGAAAGACAACAGCTCTTACAGATTTCTTCTTTTGTTGTCACACGTTCATTCCCCAATGCGATTTTTTTCTGGTACTGAGAGTAATATCTTTCTGCAGTTGATTTCATAAGTATTTTTAAAATATTTTGATGCTTAAACCACAGAAGAATACATATTGGGTGTCTTTTTGCTTTGAATTGCAGCTGTCACTTTTCTCTCTTTCACTGCCTTTTTGTTGCCTGTTCTTTACCTTTCAAGATGTATTCTGAAAGATTTCATTTTCCTGGGTAATACAATTTCCAAAGCTAAAGCTCTCATCTTCTGCAGTAGAGTAAGCAAAGTCAAGCCTTCAAATGCCAGACAACTCTCCTGCTCTTTGGAAGAAGAGAATTTCACACCCACCATCAATCACAGCTATAGTGCTCTCTTTTTCTACATTTCTTCTACTCTTGAGTGAGCATTCATGACAGCTGACTCCTCTACCAGCCACAGAACACAGGGACACTTGGATCTTGTGATACCTGGCACCGTGCTCTTAGAGCTGGGGACTGGATAGAGCAGGAGCCTGCATCTCTGGAAAGGCTTTGCACGCACAAAAGGGAATCAGATTCCCAAAAAAGGAAATCACATTCCCAAAAAAGGAATCTCTGAGGTGGAAATTGCTCGAAGGGCACCAACAGGATTAATCCTCTGTAGGTAGTCTGAACACTAAGGAACCAGCAGCACCACTTTGGCTTTCTGAATCCCACAGGCATGACAGGCTGTCCTCAGGAAATGGGAGTTAAGGATTTGTTGTCTGAAGAGTCTGAATCAGGACATGATTTGCCTTTTTGTGAAAAAACAACCCTAATCACTCATTATTTTCACCATTATTTTATGATTAGTAAGTCTGGAATATACTTATTATGGAGAGTTTTGAATAAATCTCCTCAGATAGCTGATCAGAAATAACAAACAAACAAACAAATTAATGCCTTATCACTGAAATTTTAAAATCTATTGCTTGAATAGATTAAGCACTACAGTATGAGGAAAAACATCTTTCACTTGCTCTCAAAATGGGTTAATGAAGAGAAGATGATTTTTTTTTTTAGGACTGGTACACTTTGTTTTCTGCCATCAATCACTTTAGTGTCCTAGAACATTCTGAACACATGTTCTGCTGTCTCTAATTGACAGTGAAGCAACCTAATTAGAGGAAGATACATGCAAAGCTATGTCACTCAAGGTGAATACATCATGAGTTAATTCTAGAGTCATTTGAATGAAATGAACTAAAGATGCAGGCTCACAGACTGACTGAAATGCTAAACAGAATATGTAGCACTTGGAAGACATTTTTACAGATCACAGGAAATAGAGACACCACCCTGGTGAGAAGGGCATGCAGAAATGAAAATATACCATTACAGCCAGAATAGGCAGGGAGTCCACTGATCCAAAACCAAGAAAATCAAGCTTAAATTTTCCAGGTACATAAATAGTTTATCACAATTTGACAGAATCTAGTAACAGAGCTGTAAAAATCGAAATATGAACTTGGGAGGCATTTATTTCTAGAGTCTCTAAATGTACTCTGCCTAAGAGTTCTTCAAACAACCTCAAATAACCTCAAACAACGATGGGTTAGTTACCTTAACTTTTGTCTTCATATGGAGGAGTTTAAGGAGTTCTCACTTGCTGTCTTTCTTCTACGGCACTTTTGTCAACATTGCACCCAGCCTTGAGAGCTGTTCACTGAAAGTGCTCATTGGTGAGTGGAATAACTGCAACAGGGTAACTTGAATTGAACACAACTTTTGAGACCTCAAATATACAGTACAAGGTCTTATTCATTCAGTTTGATGATGGCACGCATAATATTGACACAGGATGGTACAGGTAGCCAAGGAAGATGCATAATGTTATATTAAATGGCAAAAATATGAGATATATTTTTGTAGCCAAATTATCAATCACTTAATCAGCAGTTGGTGGGTCACTACTCCCATTTGGCCCTTCTTTTTAATAGAAGAAAATATTAGTATGTTGGAACATTAATAATTTATGAAACACAATTCAAAAGAAATGCCATCTCATGGTATTAACTAGGGTACTAAATACTTTGATTCATAGAATCATAGAATATTTTGTGTTGGAAGAGACCACAAAGATCACATAGTTTCACCCCTCATCCATGAGCAGGAATGCCTCCCACTAGACCATGTTGCTCCAAGCCCCATCTAGTTGCCCTTTGATAAACCCCAATGAGCTTTCTGTCAGGTCACACTAACACCCAGAGGTTGATTTATGTGACATCACTCAGCAAAGAGGCTGAAACTTGCTTTTATAACAGCACTGCTAGGGGAAAAAAGGGAAAAAAAAAAAAAAAGTAAAATCTTAACTCCTTGCATAACATATTTCATATATATGTGCTCCAAAAATGCCTTTCTGCAAGGTGTGGAGCAGAAGAACCCCACAATTACTTTAAGTGAATGGCATCATCTAAGGCCTTGCTTAATGCATTGACATTTCTCTTGACATGAAATAAGCTGACATTAGTCCACTTATTGCTGCCAAAAGCAGAAGTGCCCTTCAAAAGTACCAGATTATAATGACTTCTACTAAAACAAGGGAATTGGCACCTGGCTGAATTTCAATAGTTCCACTGAATGCCCTGGCTGACAAATTAAACAGGATCCCATTGTGTGTTTGCTGCAGTGTTAAGGCAGGAAAAGCCCAGCAAAGAGAAGCATTACCCAGGGAACAAGGAGACAATGTGGCTGGAGATTCTGTAGGTAAAACCAAATGTGGCTTTACCATCTGTTCCAGTGCATAAACAGATTAGGAGTGTCATGCTTTTTTATCTGGATCAGCTCATTTCTCTCCCATTAAGTCACTGAGGCTATGTAAATCCAGCTTTGCATTGACTAATTTGAATTTAGAACAATATCTTATCTCACCGGGCCACCCAGGCAAAAGTGATAACATAAAAGAGAGTGTTTTTCCTGTCCTGTAATTAACATTTCACAGCCTCTATCTTCAACAAATTATCAGTTCAGAGTCTCTGCTGTTTCTGTAATCCAACCTGCTCAAGCAATTGGTGTATGAGCAGACATTAATGCAGAGACTGTTTGAGACGCCATGGCATCATATCTGGATTTTTGAATATATCTGTGGAAACCATCATCCAAAGCCAGAGACAGAATCTTTCCACAGCTCTAAATATTTACAAGATTCATCCAATTTTAATGTGGCACCTGTAATAAAAAAAATGGTAGAAGGGACTCTTTTGTTTCTAAACATGGAAGCAGGTAAACTTTCTTTCCAGTAAATGCTGATATTCATACGCTTTCCACTGAAATGAACACAATGCAAACCTTTTACAGAAGGAAACTTTCAAATTTCCCCATCAAAAAAGTTGCCTATGGAGTGCCCTTCAGAGGGTCATATTTTCATTTTCTCTAAGGCACTCTGATGGAACTGTATTGTAAATAAGAATTCAGACCTGTCTTCCTGGAGATTTGTGGTGTATTAGAGGAAAAACAAACAAATGAGATATGGAAAAAGGTAAAGTTATGAGTGCAGCTCTTTGTAGAAATGAGAAGAATATACCAGGAAAACAAGAAGAAAACTTTTGCTAGCTGTTAGCTGAGGGATAAAGGTGCACACACAAGTTAGAGCCTGGTTAACAGAAAAGGATGATATAAAAAAAAAGTTATATCACGCATACTGATGGAAAAGCATCTTTGACAGTAAAGATGCACTTAGCCATAAGAAATTATAAAGGATTTCTTAGCAATCAAGTCAGGAAAAGAAAACCATGGAGGGTTCATTAACCACAGATGGCAAAAGTCAGAGTTTGGGTGTCTGTGTACATGTCATTCTCTGTTTTTCAGAAGTATTTGCGTCTCTCTGAGATGATAGACAATGTCAGCAGGAAATGATTCATTCTGAAAATGAGGATGGTTTTATGCATGTCTCATCACTGAATTCCATCCAAATTGCAGATACATTAAAAAAGGCAAATAATTTATCCCAGGGAAATTTTAGTTATTTAGGTATCAACCCGAAATTCAGAAGACACTGTCAGTAATTTTTGTTTTGCACTTATCTTACTAATATGTTTTCTTTTAACTATTCCCTCTGCTTATAATTTTGAAGGACATTTATTTTTTATTCCTCTCTTTACTCAACAAAGGAACATCCATTAATATGAGATGCATAAATGTGACACAAAAAGACTGTGACAAATCAAGTTCAAATAAGGGTTACTTTAAGTGTTCTTGCTTATCAATTTACAATTATTCTTGTCTCCTACAATGTCAATGATCCCTAATTTTTTTTTTCTTTAAAGAGAAATATAATGGCAGGAAAGATCTCTACTATGTATGTTTTGTAGCAACTGTTTCATGGGCTATAAAGCCCCAGCTTAAATCAATGGGATAAATTCAGTAGAATCAGGACACCACTTATATTACCTTGGGCATAGAGTTGTAGAAATTCAAATATATAAAATTTCTTTCCCCTGTCCAATATGATACCTACCAGGGGATCCAAGGGAAAGAAAATAATGAGACCTGTGTTTATATTTGGAGTGTCATGACACAGGCTTTATCTAAAATACAGTTATATAAATAAAAGACAGTTATTACATATCACCACAGTCTCTGGCTCAGTGCTGTGTTTAAATACATGTATCAGCTCATTGAACTGCAAGGAAAGCCATGGAATGTATAGGACATAAGGAGATGGTTTATAGAGAAAGTTAATTCCTGGACCAAAATTTGACCCTGTGGTTCTGTCTCTCTCACCTGTACAGTGAATCAGCCATGCTGAATTCTCTAAATATTTACTGTGGTGAACATATATTCCCCTGGTAGCTCCATGGGTGTAAAATAGGAGTGGTTTGGGAAATATCTTTTACAGCCACTATGGAAAGCTAAGCTTAGACACTGAACCTGCTATAATTCTTCAGTCCTTTAAAAGACAGAATTACTACAGTTTTGACAAGAGAAGGAGACAAGAAAAATAGGTGACATTTCCCCTCAATACCATTCTGATGGACTCCTAAAGTGCAGCCAATTCTGCTTCTTCACACACCTTGGTGTGCTGTTAGACAGCAGCATGACAAGAAATGATGGATTTGGCTGTTCAGTAAATCAGTGAGGGATTAGGTTGGCCCACCTTTAGCATGGTGAGATGACTGCTCCTGGCTCTCAATGGCAGCTATTAGATTTTTTTTTTTTTTTTTTTTTTTTTTTATTAGATGGACTCAAGCACTGTTTGATGATAACAAAAAGTACTCATTTATCCTGGAATAAACCTCATGCTCTGCTCACCTCCAAGTTTACACTAAATTTGTATGTCTGCTGCATGATCTGCTCTTGTTTCTGGACAAAGGGTATTTTATTTTTCATTTGCTCTGAGGAAATGCGTCTGTGCAGTAGATTAAAAAGTGAACATACTTTTACTCAGCAACAAAAGGCACATGTGAAATGAATAAATACTGTAAAACCGGTAGGTACAAATCTCATGACAGTTCTGCTGTGATAGGAAGAATTCAGTGGTTGGTAGATGGCATGGGAAAGGTGGCATTATCTCTGAGCAGACTGATGAGCTTAGATGCATTGTTGAAAATGTTCTGTGAGATCCTGTGTGACACGTGGAGATAGCTGCAGGTTGTCTGCTGCTTGCCTGGCCTTAGCTCAGTGGTGCTGATGTGATGTGCTTTACTCAAGAACTGGGCCAAAAGCTGCCTGCGTCTCCTTCTGCTGCCTGCTTGTGCTCAGAGATGCTGTTGCAGCTCACATCCATGCAAGAAGGTTCACTGTCCCCTGAAGCCAGAAGATTGATACAATATGTGAAACTCCTCTTTGTTAAGTAGCAATTACAATTAGATTTCACCTTATCATGCAACAATATTTTGAACAAATAAAAAAATATGTACTTCTTGTATCCACACCTCCAGTCTTGTAGTCAGTGGAAAGAACTAATCAATTCCTGAACTGAAGGACATGTTTATTGTAATGTAGAATTTTAGGAATATTTAGAAATACTTGAAATAAATCTACTATCATGACCTACTCTCACTCAGTCATCAGAAGACATTTTTATCACATTCTTTTGCTTTTCCTTCTTAGAATATAGATCAGCAAAGGAGTGGAGACCATGACTGCTTTCATACCAACTGTTCTGAAGTATTTACTCTGATATTAGCAAAATCCTCACATGCTTGAGGTCAGTCATTTGAATACAACATAACCTGCAGCCAGCTCTTGTTCAGTGACAACTGTTCTGAGAAAATCACAGGAAGGATATGCTAAGTGTAATATTAACAAATTGACTCAGGATTATGTCACCAAGTTCAACACCTTCTTGACTTATGATGCTAAAACTGTTTTGTTATTTTTTTAGAATAGTCCTTTACCGTAAAAATAATTTGTCTTGTTTTTCAACAGTACTCACAACATTGCAGGTCTATAAGTTATTCCTGCACAGAATATTCATTAAGAAAAGATCAGGGATGCTTGAGGGGAATGACTTCTTTAGTCAAGTGGGGCCAGAGGCTCCATTTAGAGATATGCAATATGATACCTAATGTACTTACCTAAGCTCTAGTTTCCACTGAATCAAATATCTTCATTCATTGCAAAGGTTTGATGAGTGTGCATCATCCTCCAACTGTACCTCATTGACGGGGAAAATTTTCTTGCAGATTGGGTTATTAGTACACTCAGTCTCTAGTTATCTCTAAATGTCTTGATCCAACATGGTGATTTTAAAGTCATACCACAGAAAATGCATTTTTGCTCTTATTTGCTCTAAATTTTTCCTATGATTCTGTTGAGTTTCATGGCCAGTTATAGCTGTCACCACTGCAATACTTTTGGCTATGTCTGCACATCTTCCCAGAAACAAAGCAAGGGTTTGTAGCTTGGGAGAGGAGATAGGAGGATATGTGAGGGTTTTTAGGGGCTCCTCACCTTTGGATTTCTCTTCTCTGTTCTGCTGCAGTACAGGACTCCAGCCTTCAACATGCTGTTCTCACACCTGATCACAGTTTGGTCACCAGAGAAATGTGAAATCATGAAATTAATGAACCAGCTTCCTCCCTCTGCTATCCTTCTGTGAAAGCAGATGAGAAAGAAGGGAAGTGGGCAAGATCCTGCTGCTCTTGTAAGACAAGAATATATGCAAGCCTGGCTGTAATGCTGGAGGACATCACCAAAGGGAAGGGCTTTCTGCTCCTGCTACTGTAAATGGGATGGGAAAGAGGAGAACTTTTGGATTTGGCAAGATTCCACTCTTGCAAGACTAGCCAGCATCCCCTTTTTTTTTTTTTTTTTTTTTGGTCTTTAACCAGCTTTACATGGACTGAACCCAATTTTCATGTAGTTTACACCTAAGCATGAAAGGGCGATACAGAACTATTATTCTGCTCCCTTGTGCCTCAAGGGCCTCTCTCTTCTTCAGGAAGAAGGGTTTCATTCACATTACTGGAATTCAGAATCCTCAAGAGCAGCCAAAGTTAGGGGACCTAGTGCCAAGCAGTAGAAGAGCTCTTCTCAAAGTACATCCACGGAGTACAAGAAATATTTTCCTTGTTTCTGCAGCCAGTTTTATTTCTGATGCAACACAAAGGCTTTGCAAAGGGGCCAGATTGCCTGGCAGCAAATATATAAATAATACTTTACAAGACACTGTGAAAATGAATCTTTTGTGGAAGCTGTGCTGAGAGAGTCTTGAAAACAATCAGGAGGTGAAATAGCAAGTAATTAAGGAACAAAGTATGAAAGCCACAATGTCTGCCAAAAAGCAACAAACAAACAAACAAAGAGCTAGAACATTGTTAATCAGTGTTTGGATTAGAACACAAGATATGGGAATTCATTCAAGGAAAAAGATTGTGACTTTCTCCTGATAAAACAGCTATTGTTGTAGGATGCACTTTTCTATTTTCCCTGACTAATTCTTGAGAAAACATGAGAAAATCACAGCAACTGAATTACAAGTACGTGCCCTTATATAAAGTTTTCTCCTTTTCTTTTTCTACTGAGGGGTCAAGGATTTTGTGTATTATGTACTTTATTTCAAAATATCCCTACATAAGGCTACATAGAATTAGCAATAGTCAATATAAATTAAGGCACCTCATCACCATCCTGAGGAGGTCACTGCTAAATAGTCTCTTGATTAGAGCTGACAATTCCAAACACAATGTTATGCCTTCATAAAACATGTGTGCCAATTTGGACTCTCTCATTTTGCCATGAAACTTATGCTATTTGGACAGCTGTGCAGATCTCTTCTGATTTTTTACTGAAAGAAGACATTTTGTTATGAGAGATTAATAGGTCAAGTGAACATGAACACTTCTGTTTATGCTGACCCATCCTACTGTGAGTAACAGGTAGTTCAGGCACACCTCAGCCTTCCACAGCCCAGGATCTGCATCTATTACAGTATAAATTAGAGAGGGAGACCCTTGTAAAGCCTTCTGACTGCAGAGTCATAGTAGAAATAAAAGCAATAATTCTGTGTGCTGCTTTTTTGCCCTCTTATAAGAGCACACTAAGAATTGACTGCAAACAGATGGGAAGTTATCAGCAGTCTATCAGGAGTTATCAGCAGTCTCTGAGTTTCGACTCATACACCTTCCCTTGCCAACAGTGATTGACACCAGTCTGGAAGAGGACTCTGAAGGGATTCTGTGTAAATGCCATACAAAGGAACAGAAAAAAAGGTGTCTCTGACTTGGTCCAGAGGGCAGCACCACATTCACCACTGTGGTGCAACAGTTATAGCTACTCCTCTCTGTTGGTATGATGCTGGAGAATCAACCTGTACAGCAACTGCATAAGGTTACAAATGCTTCAGCCCAGATTCAGAGAGATATTTAGCATCTTACAGCTCACTGAAATAAATGGTGTGCACATCTTCCTAAACCTTTATGAATCTAGTCAGTTCAATATACCTCTTCAAACAATGTTTTACTTTTGCATACACAGCCCTTCCATTTCCCTGAGAGGATTTTTGAAGAGCTCCTTCAGATTAGCTCTGGAGAGAAGTACATGAGACTGAAATCCCATTAGCAGCTGGGATGCACAAAGTTTTCTCCCGGACACATCATCCAGTTTAATTTCATCCAGAAGGAACACAGGTTTTGTGCTTTGAGACTGCTCTGAGATGTGAACCAGAACACATCTAAAGGAGACCACTGGGAGATTCCTTTCTGAAACAAATGCGTGATCTTTGCTGAAGCTGCAATGCAAAGGTTCTTAAGAACACAGAAAGGATCATAAACAGAGTCGTGTTACTCCAATGTGGCTCTGTCATCAATCCATACACAGTGGATGATAAGCTCTGACAGAGGGAAGATGGCTTGTGAAGGACCACTTGGCTGTGGTAAGCATGTCACTTATTTTGGAAAACTGTATTATTTATCTGTATAATTTATATAAATTAATGGATTTTTTCCATGCACAGACACGAACATTTTAACATGCATTTACACACAGCAGCTGAATGGAAGAAACACTGCCTTACTTCAAAGGGATCTTTCCTCATGTAACACAAAAAATAAATATTATTCCATGAGGTGAAGTCACATAACTCAGTTGGTGTCTCACAGTTCTATTTCTTTAATTTCTCTCAAGGAATGCATTAGAAGGTGGAGCAAGATGAGTATCAGACATTCTGAGGTTACAGGCATTCTGAGGCCACCTTAGCTTTTCACCTTAGGGTGAGTTGGCATGAAAAGCAAGAGTAGGCATTAAAATGCTGCTTTCAGAGGAACTGTTACATTATTTCTAGAGAGAAGCATTGTAAGCTAAAGCATTTTCAGAATCAAACACAAGCTCCAACTTTGGACAGAAAATCCATTAGAAACCACAAAATATTCCTCTCACTTTAACTTTGTCTGCCCAGCATTCTCTAAGGGAGGATTTATACCTGGGAGTGTTATCCATCTTGTGAGCCAGGTAAAACCCAAATTAGGTTTTCCTAAAAGGAGAAATTGCCTTGGCCTACAAATACAGACCAAACACTGAAGCTTGCTAGAAAGGGTTAATTTTTAACAGAAAGAACCCTAATCCAAAAGATAAAGAGCCTCCTGGATAGAAACCTGTTTTTCTAGCATGTGAAAATATAATGTAGTCTGTCATTGATGTGTAATAACAGGAAAAAAAAATCAATAGAGGGAAAAAGTTTCAAACAGGGAATTTAATTTAGATGGTGAAACAATAACAACAGTGGAAATATTTGTATCCAGCTGGAAATCAGAGGTGGCTTGCAATTGCATCAGTGTAATGAAATGTAATTTAGATCAATAACATCCAACAGGTACAGCTTAACTCTACATTGTGCTTCAGATCCCCATTTCTGTGTTATTTTGAATGTCCTGAACATCCCCCTTCCCTTCATCTGGTGGCACTGACTTAAACTATTTCTCTCCTGCATAACTACTGCTATATTCACAACAGGAAAAATCCATGAAGTCAGCTTCCAAAGTGGAGTTAATGGACAGGTAGTGGAGGGACTACCAAGCAGTTTTCTGTCTATATGATGACAGTGCTGCCTGACTGGCAACCCCAGCTGGCAGCTCAACCATACACAAATGCTTGCTCACTCCCCCAGTAGTATGAGGGAGAGATTCAGAAGGGAGTTGCTACCTCAATGTACCTGCTTTCCCAGTTTCCATGTGAAATAAGTTCTTATTTCTCAAAAAAAGACACACATAACAATTTGTGTTTGTTATGTTACAAGAAATATCAGAATTTTTCAGCTTTTTAGATGGAATAAAAATAATGAGTAAGACATGATTCAAACCATACCCTGTTATTGACCCATCTATTACACAAAGGTTAAGCCTCTTTTCATGCCATTCAGGCCATTTTCCTTCATTGTTTATGTAAAGCATATTCTCCAAGGCAGCTACTGTTGACAGATCCAACATGCATTCACAGTTTCAGATGTAAACAGACACTGCTGGCAGACATGCCAGAAGCAGGATTTATTTTATGTTCTCACAATTAGCCACATAAAGAACATCAAAGAATGATTCCCAGCTGGATTATTAATACTGCCGCTATTATTATTTTTGTTGACAATGATTCACAGAAATAATCAAAATGTGGATAATAAGTAGCCTGTCTAAGTACAATACTTAAAGCTTTTGAGTGTTTTAACTGTCTCATTTATACTTGCAGATATCCAGCATATCTGAAACCCCATTAAACAGATAATAGCTGCATCCAATAAAATTTGAAAAGCCATTGTGCTTGTTTACTGCGGTTGTCTTTGAAGCAAATGCAATTTTCCGTGCCTACTTCATAGGTCAAATTTTCAGGCCAATGCATAGCAGAATTTCAATTATATGGATCTGAGCTTACACAGTGTTGTACCAGTCATCATTTCTTTTCAGGTGACAGAAGTGAACTTGATCTGGTACAAATAACTACATTGCGTGTTGCACAGCAGTTCAGAGGATAGGGAATTAATTATTTGGTTAGCTGTTCTTTGATTAAATGAAAGGATATCAGAGAAGGTACAGATGGGAATGGTCCCAAATCCAGCTCTGTAGGATATGATAATAGAATAGGTAAAACTCACTGTTTTTCAAGGTTCATGATCCAAAACAATTGTCAATATTTCCTGCTGTTCTTTTTACATACAAGAAGAGAGGAACAGTGGCTCACAGGCTGCAAAATTTTGTACACAGAAATTGCAGTGGAGTCAATTGCAGTTAATTAGGACCAACAATCCTAATATTTTACTATCTTACATGAGCAAATAGCCCTAAAAATGGCAGTGGCTGAATGATTATGGAGAAGAGCTAATAAATGAATGCAGAGACAAGGCAACAAAAATATGTTACTAAAGCAAACTTCACTAAGGTAAATTAGAATAGTTTTGTCTTTGAAAATACTTGTGAATGAGGACTTCTTTTCCTCCCTGGTCAATGAAGTCTTATTTACTTCTGTAGAGGGATTCTGTAGAGTTAATTTTCTCTGTAGAAACAATTCCTTAGACATAGATAGTAGTTCTATCTCAGAGTACCTACAGTTTGAGTCACTTAGAACTGAATGGATGGACAAGGATGTGCTACCTACCTATTGAAATAACTTGACTAGAGTAAAAATAATCAAGCAGTGTGTCTTTATTTTGTCCTGTACAAGGTAGAAGAGTGGTGGATAATATTCTGGGTATGTGTTCATTGCACTGGGCAACACCATTGCTATTGCTCCAACACTGCAATTGGGGACAGCACAGCAACATGTGGAATCCTCTGGTGAGCCCTCCAAGAAGTTTTCTAACTGGTTCAGCTGATATTTTGCACTGATTCCATTGATTGCAGACCACCCCTCCACACTGATGGAAAAAATGGGAAACTACAGTGGGAATGGTCCATACTACCATTGTTGGTGTCATAAGATCCACTGCTCTCACAAGGTGACATTATCCACCATGTGGTGATCGCACCTTGTCAGTAAATCTTGTCAGATATCTTTCATCCCTAATATTTCCTCATTTGATCTAACTAATGGAGATTCAAAAAGGTCATAAATCTTTGTCTTCATTCTCATTTTCGTTTTGTTTTGTTTTAGTTTGCTTTTTTCCATTAGGCATTTCCAGGCTCTTTCTGTGTTACTCAATAGTCGGTTGTTCAGATGAGCGTTCTGAATGAAATATTTAGGCAAGTAATAAAATGGTTTCCACAGAGAAGCATCCAATATTTAGCAGCAGATAACCACACTGCAAGATAGCATTTAGATCACAAGTTATTCCTAATGATGTGACCACAAAGCTTCACAGCTGGAGCAATTTTTGTACAAAATATTCAGCTGCTAGTTTAAGTGGTATTTAGATTACATCTTCTAGAAAGAGCAAAATATATACATGAAGGAAAGGTCAAAATTATCTCTTCCTCTTGGCTTTTAGTTTCTCTACTGAAATTATGAAACCCACTACACATGTCAACAAGGTCAGTAAGAGCTTGAAAAAGTTAAAACTGTCTGTCTAATTTCTGTTAACAAAATAAAATTTCATTCTTCAGAAATCAGGTTGTTTTGTGTGCAAAATTTTAATCCCTGCAAGGCTCATCCATAAAGGATCTACATGAAGAAATGTATTTTCCAGTGTGTGGGAAAATGAGGAGAATAGACATGAGCAAGATGGGCAGATGGGACTTGTTTCTGCAATGTAGGCAACTTTCCCCATTCTCTTCCTCTTGACTTTGACCAATATGCAAATATCCATTAAACAAAGTGTTGGGGGTTAGGTTTCTTTTATTTTGTTCCTTCTTACCTATAGAATTTTTTCCATAAGTTGCTGAGATTGATTACTGTTCACTTATGGGTACTTAAGAAAACAAAGAAGTGGCCAAGCTCAGGGGCCAGAAGGGCATCTATTTGCATTTCTCTCATTCTGGGGAGTTTCTATCCAAGTGACAGAGATACCACGGGCTGACTGTGCTCAGAGAGGCTGCTCTGTTG
>NC_031773.1:55260549-55330154 GCF_001522545.3 Parus major | reverse complement strand
TTTTTTTTCTTTTTCTCCTTCTCCTCCTCCAACATTTCAAGGTTTTCTTGGTATAGTTCCTCAGATAATAGCACTGACCATTTCTCATTACTCATCATTATAACATATTACTTACAGTCATTCCAAGAGTTTGGGGTTTTCTTAACCTTGATTCTGTCTATATTGCAAGCTAAATTCTTGGTAACTCTTGATGAAGTTGAAACCTTCTTAATTTCAAATATATCTTTCCCTCTCTGGACTGAAACACAGTCTTACTATCTCCTGCTTATATTGAAATACCTATTTTTGCAACCACTCAAAAGCCTATCTCAGTTGTATGGTTGTTGCAAAACGTAGTTAGAAAATTACATTTCTGTATATGCATAACTCCTTTCTTTCTGTTTCTTATTCATTGGGTATCTGCCTCTTCAACACAAAGGTTAATGAGGAATTAATTAGGTCTATTGGCTTGTGTATGTCTGCAAACTGAAAAGGCCGGGTGCTGTTTTGGATTGTCTTTCAGAATAAATGAAGATGTGTAATGCCCCTGAAGGAATCCTTTACTTAGAAGAAAGGACCAACTGGGTCCATTCATGTACCCTGAGAAATACTTGCAGACACAAAGAATGTAATTTTGTAAGCATATTAAAGGCTGCTTTCAACCAGTATAATGTCTTGATAATTTTGCTGAAAACTTCAAAATTAATCTAAGACTAAATGAAGGGAAAAAGCAGAATGAAACAATCAAAAAAATAAGTGTAATCACTGCAGTTTACTCAGTAGAGAAATACAAAACTACTCCAAGGAAAGACAAGATTTTTTTAATATAAATATGTCCACACTTTAAACACTTGTATCACATACTAGAGTAAAGACCACGCTGGACTATGAGTTCCATAAATATTTAAAATGTGGATGCATGATAATCCATGAATAAAATATATTTTCTAAGAGGCTGGGTTCTCTGGAAAGTGATGTTAAAACAGATGCCTGAAGGAGACTTGCTAATCCCTCAGTGGAACAGCCTGTAGTGCATGACTACATAAGCTCTTGTGTATTTCTCAGAAACTACTTTGAGGATTCCTTTTAATAAAGCAACCATTGTACAGTGTGAAACACTCCAGATAGCCTGAAAAAGGTACTAAAAGGTAGGCTCCATCCTCCACAGGGTGGAGTCTATATCTGAATTACAGTGCCTGCTAGAAAAAGTCCAGGAATTAGCTCCTTTCTGTTTTCTTGATAGTACTATGGTACACAGGAAAAAAAATTAAAATTTTCAGTTAATTTTCACTGGCTTCTCCCCAAATGTCTCCTTTACCCCAAATTCTCCTCAGTTTTAAACAACTCTTGGGATGCCCTTTTAGAATAGGATTATATTCAAGTTAATCTCAGCCCTCTTAAATCAGTATCAACATAACTAAGTCCCTTCAGCAAGTATAACACAGAAGAATGCAATCACTGCAAATAAAAGCCTAATATTTCCCAACTGTTTATCATACTGTTATAGCAATTAAATATCCCTGATCAGTTATGACACTGCAGCTGCTTTGTAAGAGAGCTAGATACAAAGGAAAGAGAATATGGCACTTGTTAATGTTTGTGACTAAGTGTGGTATATCCCTGAAATATTTTCACACAGATGACAAAGGCACAAAATTAGAGTAAGTGCAAGAGTTCCCAAGACCAAAAAGATTAAAAAAACCCCTGAGGCTCAAAGGCAGAGTGCCTTTGAAAAATCAAAGTTCAAATGTGTTCAAAAGTATTTAAAGTTCAGTGACACTGTGCATGATGAGAACCTGAATAACACCATATCTTTAATGCATGGTTTCTCCTTCAGCAAGACAGTTCCCTTTTCTATAATTCAGTACTTGGTCTAATCTAAGTAAACTTGTGCTTCTACTTAGTGGAACAGAAGAGGGAATACTGGGAGGCAGAGAGCTGACATCTGACTGCAAACTTATATCCCAATATAGTCCTAATATCCACAGGCTGGAGCTGTGATTCACTCTAGTAATTGTTCAACAAACACACATATTGTAGCCATCTATACTGCAGACCTTACCATGATAGAGGCTTATTTTATTCTGAAAAAAACGTGGTGTCTCTTCAACTAAAACTCCTGCCAATATATTTACATGGTAGATTTAAAGGCTGCCCTTCTGTTACAAAAATAATAAATAGGCTAACCTTTTTAAATTACACAGAAATTCTGCTGTGCCCGTTCAGATCAACCTTCCAGGGATAGCTGTTGTTTCTGTCTTATGATTAGAGTTCCCCCAAAGGTGGTTATCAGCAGAGCAAAAAAACTTTTGATTAAATTTGAAGTTAAGCAAGCTTCCACCAGAGAAAGCAGAGCTTTTCTTAAGGTACCTACACAACTTAGTTTCAAAAATCTAGGTCTTTAACCCAAAAAAATAAGTGACATTTAAGAATTAGTCATTTTGTGACCTAGGACTACTGTATGAAAATAATATCTTATGAAAACATATGTCCACTTGAATAAAATCTTTTTCTCAGGGAAGGAAATGAATTGTTGAGGAACATACAGTGCTTGTGGCACTGTGGAGAATTAAAATGACAGCCAAAAAAAAAAATCAACATTTCTTGGATGGCTGTACTTGCTAATTTATTAGGGGATTGTAAGAGACACCCTCAAAATCACTTTAACTTGCTATTGTGTATGTCTTGGAAAGCACCATATAAGCAAACCAGGACTGTGAGTCCCAATGATTTAGTGTCTCTTTTCAGTGAATGAAAAATGCTGAATACTTTCCAGAAATGAGGGTACTGATAATACCCTTCCCAATGAGTCTGCCTTCCATCTCTCATTTCTCAGCACAGGGTTTGATACACAGGAGAAGTTAATGTTTCATCTTCCTGACTGTCTGGATCCTCCTGTGGCTCCTACAGATCCTGTGATTTCATTAGCAGTGAAGGATGGTACACCAAAATACAAACAGGGGGTATGAAGAGGAATTCTCTCTCCTGTAGTATATCAAGCAACAAAAGTATTTTGCAATTCACCAAATAAAAAAAAAATAAAAATAATGGTATGGCTGAAAAATAACGTTCATAGTTATGGGAAATTATATTCATTTAAAGAATTTTCTATTATCTTTAGCAAGAGCCAAGCTAATACTTAAATTCATGCATTTATTTTATGCACATTTTATGTCTTTGATTGTTTTCCTTTAAAACTTACAAACACCTCTCATTTTCCAAAAAGACTGTGAATGAAAGAGAGTGCATCTCATGTGTTGAAAGTAATTTCATGAAAGTGTTGCTGTTCATTGTTTTGTACATGTTTGCTGAAAAAAATTCTTACAAGCAATAGAAGTAAGATAAAGGCACAATGATGTAGGAATAATGTCTTTTTAATTCTGTTTTCAGTGCTCCTTTCTACACTCTGAAAGAAGGTGTCATTGACAGAGCTGAATAAAACCACCTTTTCTGTTTCCTGTATTTTTACATATGTAAAACCTGAATGATTTTCCCAAGTTTGCTAAGTTGTCAAGTTCAGATTGTATTATTAAACACTTACTGTGAAATTAATAGTTTCTAGAGAAACCCCAAAAAATATTCAAAAGCAGTTGCAGAGATCTGAAAATTCTGTTCTCACTAACTCATGCCTTCATGTATCAGAATTGCCTCAGGAGAAGAAAATGTTAATATATCATGAAATATTTTATTTTGTTTGCATAAGGGATATTTTCAACATGGAAACATGAGAAATATCTATTTAGATGTTCAGTGTGGTTCCCTCATTTTTAAGCACATAAGCCTTTTGATTAATTTCTGGTTTAAGCTTAGACATTTGTTACAAAAGTTCATAATGCTGCAGATCCCCAAGGAGTTTTAAAAAATTGAGAGTTTGACTTCATAAATAATCTAAACAGACAGAGTGAAGATTTAAAATATTTTGGAAAAAGTCCTGTAGAAGTTATTAATTTTATTTTAGAATTGTGTCTCAACCTGGCCATGAAAGATAAGCTGAGTCTCTATCCTCTTTTTATACTTTCAAATATCCACAAAGACAAGTAGGTATTTGAAACTAGACAAAGGAAAAAATGCAGTGAAGTCCACATATACATCAACCTGTGATATGTTTGTTCGATTTAATCCCATGAGCATATTCACTTTAAGGTAACATCACATTTTCAACAAATACTCAGGAATTCTAAGCTAACAGCACTGTGGTTTATACCTTCAAGTGTACTCTTTTTCATGAAATGGCAGAGTGATGAATGCACCTTTCTGAAGTGTGTGTGCAACTTTCTGAATGCAAAGTCTCCTAGCTTTTAATGACATTTGTGGTCAAAACACTTGGACATATTTGAAGATGCCAGCATGTTTTCTTAATATGGCTAAAGATAGCATCCTTAAGACAGATATCCTTAAACCACCCTTGCTACCTAACAAGATTTTATATTTCATAAGAGCAGTTAACTGAAAATGATTCACCATATGATTAACCATATATATCTCCAGTCACCTCACACAGGCCCAATTGCCAGTACATTGTGCAGGAGGTATAATTTCCACGCCCTATGGATGATAGGCATATTAATGTAAATCAAGACAAGTACCAGTATAACAAAGCTCTCAAACAGCCATCATTTAGCTCCTAGTCCTGGAACATAAGGCTGCAGTTTGAAATTTTGTTCTTTGTCTTGAGAACACTTTGTCTTGAGACACTCTACAACATCCATCACTGACATTCCTATGAATAGACTGGATAAACATCTGTCAGAAATACTTTCTCTGCGTTTGATCTTGCCTTGTGGCAAGCAATTGGATTAGACATCTTCACTAGGTCCCTTCCAGCCATGTATTTATGACTCTTTGCATCTATATTTCAAGCTTGTTGAATACCAGTCAGCAAATTGCTGATATGCAGGGCCTTGACAGAATGAACCAAACTGTTACAGGCTGATTCTAACTTGCAGTTCTCCCATTCTGAATCTTAAAGCTGTTTGAAGCCTATGGGTATAAGGGTGGTAAATAAAAAAAGAGTGGGAGAGACTTTTCTTTAAAATAACAGTGCCTATACTTCTTGTCACATCCTCCATACCAGACCAGAATGTGCAAAACAAACATTTTGGGATTACCATGAAGAACACCTGAGGCAGTTCCTCTCAATGAGTAAGGTTCTTCTATCAGTAACAGTGATGCTGTGGCCTTCTAAATATATATTCTAATGAAAGCTTTTCAGGAAGACTGATATTCTAGAGTCACTTTTTCCAAACTCTAAACATCTGGTGAGTACTTCTCAGTAATGACAGCCTACCCTTGGAAGTGAAGGGAAGATTTGGCAATCATTTCTGAGTTTGGTTTGGATGTTGTTTTGCCTTTTAAAATTTCTATTTAATAGTAGATTTACATCAAAATCAATACCACATATATAATTACTTATTTCTTATTGTGGTATGTGTTCACATAGATAAAAACAAAATAAACAGTGTATTCTGACTCAGAAGAATGTTTTTTTTCTGACTGATAGGCAGCAAGCCAGCAGTCAGGAAAAATATGTTAAGCACACTGTGTTAACTCAGATTTACTGGCTTACTCTGGTTGACTGCATCATCATAGGCTGCATCTGGATAAACTTATTTAACAAGCAGATAGACACATCAAGTCTGATTTCAGTGAGTTTAGATCAGATACATGACGACAGAATTCATGAAGGAATTTTTTTCCCATTAATTCCTGGGGCCAACATTCAGTAGTTGAGATTGACAAATAAAACTTGGAGAAAATATGATTTCTAGAAATTGAATAGAAAATATGGTAAACAAAATCTGAAATAGTTGCCTGGAGCAGAAATAGAAATAAAAATTTCCTTTACTAGAGTTTAGGGTCTAAATTATTTGGTTAGAGAGAGAGCAAATCCATGCACTCCTTCTTCCCTCTCTTCAGTCCGATGAATATTTAATAATTTCCAGCAAAGGAGAACAGTTCTGATGTGGACAAATAAAAAGGGCCTGTCTCAGGACACTGCACAGCTTGGTCACTGCCAAGCTGAGACAGGTGTGGATTCAGATGAGACCCAGGCCTGTTTTTTCCTGACAGGCTTTGAACTACAGGGAAAAAAAATGAGGAGCCAGCAGCAAATGTCCCTTTGGTGTCTTGGGCAGGACTTGGCTCTCTGATATAAGAGGGATGTTTGAGGACTTCTGAGGGATGAAGCCCTGGAGACGAGGCCATCAGAAGAGCACCCACCCCTCCCTTAATTCCAGCAAGGCTTGGTTGTGCTCAGCCCTGGGGTGCTTCTGGGCATGCTGCGAGCAGAACTTCAGCACCAGCAGCTTTGATACTCCAGGGGAAGGCAGCAGATAAACAAGATTTGGAGAATTTTATTCTTGATGGGAGACACCCTAAAGCACCAATACCTCCCTTGCTTGAGCCTGCATCCCCTCTGTTCACTTATCTGTGAAATGAGGATTATTTCCTTCTTAGTAAAAAGATGTTTTAATGTGTTTATTTAGCAATTTATTTTTAGCTTAGGGAAAAAATGAGAGAGTTTTTGTCAGAATTCTTGTTCTTACCTTTTCATGCCTTCTCCTACTTCTATTTTCTTTCAAGATAAATTCGTGTCATTTCACTTGTTCCTTTCCTGCCAAAGACAAATTACATAATTTTCTTTTTATTTCTTTATCTCTTTTAGCCCAGAGAGATTCCCCAGCTTCTTAAGCAAATCATACTTTTTTACTTTTTATTTTTGCCTGAGTGCAGGTTATGTATTGAGATACTTTAATCCAGATGTCTCTTCAAGTAAAGTTTCTGAATAACTTTAATATACATTGAGTCAGGACTTAAGGGTCTAATCTCCATAATGATTTACATCAGAATAACAGCAGCATTAACACTACTGATTTATTCCAAAATTTTATAGATAAAGATCTGTTTTCACTTATATCAAAGCCTTGTATCATCTCTGCAGTAAAATGAATGTTTCCCCATCGTTTTTTTTCTTCACTCTGTTCTCTTTTTTCTCCTGTTTAATTTACATTTTCTATTTTATATTGCAACTCTTTTTCTCTGCAAAAATTTTATTATGCTCTGCTTCTTCATTTGTATACTACACTGATTTTTTTCTTTCTTACTTTGCAAGCCTAAAATTCTGCATTCACCCTCAGTTGAATAGAAGAAATTATGTATTTGTAACTGTGTTTCAGCTAGAGAAACACATGGTTTTGAGATTATCCCATCTCCTGCTCTAATCCTGCTGTCAGTATATCTATTCTGTTGTTGTGGAGGCTGCAAAGTGCTACTTCAGAGCCCATGAGAAGTCTCTTCAGTTTCACACGGAGAGGTCACATGTGTAGTCACAGACATTTGGAGGAGTTTCTGTTTGGTTTGGCTGCTACTTCTCATCATTGCTTGAAAATGCGTTTATGTTGCTACACTTCAAAAGGGCAATTCCAGCCAGTATGAGAAAAGAGCTAAAATAATCAAACAAGGCAGTATAGAATGGGGTGCTGGAAATCAGTGCCACAGAAAGGGTCCTGGGGCTCCGGGTTAATACAAAGTTGAACAGGAGCCAGCAGTGCCCTGGCAGCCAGCAGGGCCAGCCCTGGCCTGGGGGCATCAGGCCCAGCACGGCCAGCCGGGCAAGGGAGGGGATTGTCCCCTCTGCTCTGGGACAGCCTCACCTCCAGTGCTGGGGGCACTTCTGGGTGCCACAGTGTCAGACTATTAGACCATTACTAATAAACTATTAGAGAGTGTCCAGAGGAGGGCCACGAGGACGGTGAATGGTGTGGAGGGAAAGCTGCACATGAGGAGGAACTGAGGCCTCTCGGTGTGCTCGGCCTGGAGGAGACTGAGGGGAGACCTCAGTGCAGTTCCAGCTTCCTGTGAGGGGAAGAGGAGGGGCAGGCACTGATGTCTGCTCTCTGTGACCAGGGACAGGAGCCAGGGGAATGGCCTCAAGCTGTGTCAGGGGATGTTTAGGTTGGGTATTAGAGAAAGGACCTTTTTCCACCCGGCTGGGCTCTGGAACAGGCTCCCCAGAGCAGTGGTCACAGCACCAAGGCTGACAGAGCTCAAGAAGAGTTTGGACAACACTCTCAGGCACATGGGATGGCTCTGGAGGATGGTGATGTGCCGGGCTGGGAGTTGGATTCAGTGATCCTTAAGAGTCCTTTCCAACTCAGTTTATTTTGTGATCCTGCCATTTTGTGACTTCTGTAATCAGGTGGTTTTCACTGATATTAAAAGACATAAAAGAGGCTGTTCTTACAGGTGATGTGCTGGCTGATCCTTTTGTTCAAGAGTTGGTACATCTGTGCCAACTGCTTGCTGCTTTTCAAGCCAGGAATCACTGACTCTACTTGATACAAACAAGAGACTCATGATTCAGGGAATTAGGGCAGTAAATACTGTCCTGATTACAATGGGTGAGAAAAAACAAATGGGCAACTTTGACTAGGGAGAAAATTAGACAGCCTTTTGAATTGCAGGATGTAATTAGGCTCATTAAGGACTCATTAAAAACAAATTGTATCTGACACATACTTAAAGCACTCATGTAAATGAAGTTGTTCAAAGATAAAGCCATGAATATATTTCACCTTGTTATCTTCAAAGGTTCATGTACCTCTCACTACAAGAGGATACTTTTCAGCTCCCTTTTTGGTGGTAGTGGTCTTCTCAAAAATAAAAAAAATTGGAAGCTAGGGTAGAAGGAACCAGAGGAAGTTATTCAGATATCTTCTGCACTGAACTGAATCAATTGCAATTGGCAGATTCTTGGTAGACATCAGCTCAGAATTGTGGAGAAAGGACAATTGTAATTTGTCTGGGTGTCAGGAGGGAGTAGGTGAACCCTCTTATTAGAAATGTGAAATTTCTCACCCATAATAAATTATAAAATCTATGATAAGTATGTATGCATTCTGCAGTTCTTTTTAATAAAAATGGCAGTGAACAGAATTTGTGAGAAATAATGACTGATACAAAATTCATAATTTATAGACATTATATTGTCTTTGAGAAAAATTAGCTTCTGTCTGTGTTACTTTAATAATTAAAGTGGAATCATTTTTAACCTCTTACACTAATAAGCCAAACAATCTGATTACTCCTCACAAGGATGGGATCTTCTTCAATAGAAGGGGACAAAAATGGACAGTTGTAGGAAACCATTTAAAAGAGGTAAAACACACCTGAGGTTTTGCATGGTTTTCATCTGAGTTGCAGAACTACATCTAGCATTTTAACTTCCTTTTTGCTAACCTGTAAGGAGGATGTGTTGGGCTAGAGGGGGCTCAAAGACTTGTTCTGGTAAAAGTTGTAGCCCTTCAAAATGGTGCTAAGTCCGGGGGAATAAAAAAGCTTTACATGAAAAACCTGAGATGGGAGAGAATGGTGCTCTTATGTACAAGCCTTTAATTACAGTTCACCTGCTGCTTTGCCTGCATGCTGAAAGTAGAAATAAGAAGTTGTTGTGATATGTTACACAGAAATCTAACCCTTTCCAGGAATGCAGCTGCCTGTGTCCTTGAGTCAAAAACAACTTTTCAAAGGCCAGTTAGAGTGTTACTAAAGCAACTACTGTGCTTGGTGTTGAGGACTGAAAATAAGATTTTGGCCTTCTTGGTAATGATGTTGGGAATAAATCCCTCACCATGGCTTCTCTCATGAGCCACATGTAAAAAATAAAACAGACTCAGGGACTCAGAACTTCACGTGCTGGGGATATCCCATCTGATCACCCAGCAAATAAATTTGCACTATGTCATTTATGAACACGCAGTTGCATCCAGACATCCAAGTGGCAGTGTTCACATAGAGACCAGCCCCTTGCAGCTCTGTCACCCAGGGCACTCCTTAGACAGTGACAATTTTCTGTACCTGTCAGGGTTTGACTTAAGCCCACTGACTCTGAGGGGAAGGCTGTGTACCTCAGATCACTGCAGACCTCAATAAGAGGATTACCTCCAGCTTCCAGCTGCTTTGTGCTGCTGATGTTACTTTTAGGGAAAGGAAATTATTTGTCATTTGTGGTATTTGTCGTTATTTGTCATACCATTTCAATGGAAATCCACAGCAAAGCAGAATAATGAGTTAACCTTGAAAAAATAAGCATTGACTGTGTCCCACCTGTTAGTCCCACCTTTCTGGTCTTTTAAAAATGTTTCATCTCTGACAAAAAGTTTATTTTTCTGAAGCCACTAAAATGTGAATTGCTGAACAGAATGTAAGGTGGGGCCATAAGCTTTCTTTAAAGTGGTTTTGTTCTGTAACATCTACGACTAAACCTATATCTAATTCTGATTTTTTTGTCCTACTGAAATTAGTTAGGCAAGACTCAAGTCTTGTAAAGAACAGATTGTTCTTTACCATCATACTATTTTCTTGAGAACATCATATATGAATTACCTTCTAGGCTATTAAACTGTCTGAACTTCCTACATGATATTTCGGTTGCTATGCAGTTTATCTGCAAGTTTTTTTCCCCCTTGTTAGATTTTTGTGTCCTTAAGTATCTTGCCTGCCTGATTCTTGCACAGCTCAGTTTTCCATTCAATGTCCTGACTTTCTCATAATGGTGATTTGTGGAACTTATTAACTGTCTGGTACTGATCATCATGCTGCTAAT
Source organism: Parus major (assembly GCF_001522545.3). NCBI lineage: Eukaryota > Metazoa > Chordata > Aves > Passeriformes > Paridae > Parus > Parus major. The sequence goes on along the minus strand of NC_031773.1, from coordinate 55,319,572 downwards.
CCCAGGAGAGAGTCAGATTCTGTTCCCAATTATAAATGCTGCACAGAAAATCTGGATCAATGTCTTTATCTGATGGCAGATGACAACTCTATTATAAGTAATAAAGTTCTGATCAGCCAGGAGGTATCATTGATGAATATGCAGCAGGACAGTCAATGAAAGAACATTATGACACCTCACAGAAAGAGTACTTAGAATATTATTTAAATGTAAAAAAAAAAGCTAGTTTTTCATTACTCAACAGGTTTCTTTCTGTCTGTCCTATTAATGCTAAATCTCTTCTTTCTTGCAAATTTTTTCCTGTTTGTCTTGGATACAAAAGGATTGTGTAAGGGGAATAATGAAGAATAAGACAATAAAAAAGGTATAGCACAAAGGTTAGCAGAAAGAAATAGAGATAGAGAGCATAAAGGTTAGATCTGATTAGAATTTATCAGTGAAATGATTGTGTAGAAGGAAGTGAACTACAATGTTCATTTATAGGTTAGGTGGAATTCTAAGCCAGGAAAGTAGAGAGCTTACCCTCCTACTGTGTGGCCAAAGTACTGAGGAGCAGCACCAGAATTTTGGGAGACAAGAGAAGAAAGTTTGAGAATCATACACATTATCCATATTAGTAGATGAGGGGAGAGCAGTGAATATTGTCTACCAACAATGTCAACACCAACTCTCACAAGATATTTATAAAGATGATGAATTATGGGTTGGATGAACAGACTGTGCAGTTGCTGAGCAGGGCATTTGGACAAGATGACCTGTAGATGTCCCTTCCAACCTTGACCACCTTATGTTTCAGTAATCATATTGACACATGGGAGTCAAAAGAAAAATGTGACACTCTGCCTGAAATGGGGACTTCCTCTTTTATGTATGTTTTTGTACTTCATTTGATTATTAGGCATATCCATCAGAGAAATATCAACAGTATTAATCGTCAGTGTGGTGCAAATTTTATAGAGCAAGAATATCCCTGCTTTCAGTCCCTCTGATCCCAGATGAGAAATTAAGAAATGCATTATGAGATACCCACAGGGCATAACAGGATGGTGCAGATGAGGAAAACAAAATGAACATGAAGGAGTGAACTGGTGTCAGGATCAGATGGGATCCTTGTTCTTCTTGATTTCCTGGAATAATTCTTTCTTAGTCCAGTCTTTTCATACAGGCACAGTATGAGAAAGGTCAAGTAGGCAGTTCCAATTTCTGGTTGGTCTGAACACTGCCTTGGCAATCTGACAATGGACATGGCACAGAAAGTAGAAAAGAAAGAAGTATGAAAGACAGGAGAGCCTTCAAGGGTAAGATGAGGAAAAATGAAGCTGAGGGAGAATGGAAAATCAGTGCTGCAAGTAAGCACAAAACCGATGTAGGTCCCTGAAATAATGATGCAAAAATTGGATAAGAGAGAAGATAAACTGTGTGAAGAAAATAAACACATTGAGAAATAATCATCATTATTTACTTACTGTAGAAGAGAAAGTCATAGTGTTTTGCAAAGCATGTTCAATAGCAAGGTAAGAAGCAGGTTGGAGAAGAGACAGGCATTGCATAGGCAGGAAGTTCTATCTGTCAAGCACCATTTATGAGTTATTTTATGTGTCATCAAGTTGAAGGCAGAGAGGGGAAAAAGATGTTTCAGTCCTGGCTGGGACCCTTGGGTGCCATCATCACAGGACATAAAAATCTTAATAATAGCCATTATAGTTGTTTTTTTCCATCAAACTGTAAGATTTCTGGGCTTTAGGAAGGCCTGAAAATTCATAACGAAAATGCAAGCTGTGTGTGCTTTAGTTTAACTAGATTTGATTGAAAACTGACATCCTCTACAGGCTCTCACTATTCCTAAACTATTATGGGAGAATTAAGAGGAAAAAGTCAACTTCTATGCCTGAACAGGAATGAAAGTTTGACAGATCTCAGGTGGTTTTGCAGGCATTCACTGAGCTCCTGGTGCAGCAAGAGTCCCTGCAGTGTGATCACTGCTGACTGACCTGCAGCTATTTTAGCAGCCTTTTTTTTTTCCTTCTGAAGGAAATCAGCAGAGTATTCATACAGGTCGAAATGCTGAAAATTCAGACTGTTTAAGTGCATCTCTTAATGAATACAGAGTAATTTATTTGTGCTTGGAAAAAGGAATTTAGTAATTGCAATAGACATGTCTGTGCTTTTTCTGACCAATTAATGGTGCATGTGACATAAGCTGATGGGTGCCTCAGTAAGAGTAACATATCTACTGCTTTTCACCATAAACATTAAAATAAAACTTGGTATCTTGAAAATAACTGAAGTTCAGCAAAAAGAGACCAAGTTCCATGCAGTGAAGTAGTGCTACTTACTAGCACCTTGAAGTAAATCAATATTTTTTTCCCAAGCCATCTGTATCACTGAAAAGCTCTTGTCACTAAAGGATTACAAAAAGCCCCTCAAAATCTTCAACCCAGCAGTCCACAGATGTCAGGCATGAGAAGTGAACTTTACTGCTCGCACAAAAGGAAAGACTTTTCCAGTCCCAGGAACCTCAAAAGTGTTCTTAGATTATCGTAAAAAGGCTGAAGCTGTAGCTTAGGCCCTTTTGAGGGGAAATATTTATCCTTGCCTAAGTTTCCTTCTGTCCCTGTCACTGCCTGGCTCTGTGACATGGGGGAACTCACTGAACTTTTTGGTACCTCACTGCAAAACAAAGAGAGAGCTGGACTGTTCTTATTGGTGCCAGGAAATGGACAGGGTGGAATGGGCACAAACTAAAATTGAAGAAATTGTTTTAAACATTACAAATACCCTTTTACTACTACTATTATTATTATTATTATTATTATTATTATTATTATTATTATTATTATATCACTATTACTATTACTATTATTACTATTATTACTATTATTACTATTATTACTATTATTATTATTATTACTGTAAAGGTGGTCACACACTGGGGGAGGTTGTCCAGAGCCTTTGTGAAGTCTCCATTGCTGGAAATTTTCAAAACTCAACTGTATAGTCAGGGAGGAAAACTAGAGAGCTCCCAAACTAGAGGTGCATTTGCACCCCTGCAATACTTTGGTCCTATGATTCTGTACTCAAAGAAAATCTTTCATCTCTATGAGACAAAATCACGGGGCTGATAGGTAAAGAAATGAGATGCTGAAGAAAATCATCAATTAAAAAATGATCATATTCTCACTGCACTTGATTTGATTTGCATGCAGTTGAACTAAGGGATTAAAGAGTTGTCAGAAGAAAATATTCTTTAATAGTTCATTGCAGGAAAACATCAAGAGCAAATTTACCCACATCTATCCAACAGCCTGCTAATCTATGTTCATTAACCATCAAAACAGTATTTAATGAGTTTGGCTTTTATCTAGACCTCTGGATTCCACCTTGGGAGAAAAAGTTTGTTCTGCTTGACTGTTCAGAATGAGAAAATTCAAGAACTCTCCTAAAGCACCTTGGTGAAGAGATTTGAAGACCTGAGAGTTTTTCAGATTCAAGTTTTAGGCTATATCACAATTGATGACATCACCTGAATCAAATCAAATGTTCTCTGTTTTATGCTCAGTACCACCCTTATAAAAGATTTTGGCCAGGCACAGAACACTCCAGCTCCTGAAAAGCACTACTGTGATTTCAGTGGGATGGTGAGTCAAAGGAAGCAACTAGATAGAAGAGTACTCTCGGTAGTTATCCAGGTGTTATTATCATCCAGGGGTCCCCTGACTCACAAGTACTCAGGAGGTCCCAGTCTCCACAGAGCCCATAGGCAGGAGAGTGGCAACCATTTGGCATCCTGTGATCAACCTGGGACACCTCTGACTTGGGCAGATTTGCAGTGGATACACTCACTGCAGGTCAAAATGTCAGCAGGAGAGGAGGGGACAGAAGCACTTGATCATTAAGATGATGGGCTAGGAAAGGTAAAGCTGGAAGTATAAATGAAGCATATTTTCCCTTCATTTTTGATTGTGTGGTGTCTTGCGTTTTTAGAGGTAGGTTAAACTTATTATTTCTTGTAAAGACAGCTTCAATGAATATAACAATAATGAATATAGCATTGGCAAGCAGCCCGTAGCTTGGAATGGGGATGTGATACTGAGAAACAGATTGGGTTAGGACCCCTTAATTTTATTTACACTATTCCTACTGACAAACCTTTCTACTTCAAGGTTTCTACTTCTTTCACTGCACATTTTAATGGATAAACAAGGACATAGAGAATAGGTAATGCACTCTGGCTGGAGTCTGAGCAATCTTAGAGGGCTCTAGAGAGAATTTAAATATTTGGTGGCTTCCAGTATGTCTATACCCTCAATAAACTGGCACTAGGCAACAAGCTAAAATACTAAAAGCATGATCAGCAACACTGTGCAATTTTAATAGCATTCTCAGAATCTCTTTTGGTGTCATTAAGTAAGCCTTTGCTTAAATGAAACTTGGAAATCATTTAGGAAGCAACCTGTTCTGAGTCCTGCTAGTAATGGATATTACTGATATCCATCAGTCATATGGATAAAATCACGTGCACTTTGATTTATTCAGCATTCCAGCCATCCTAAAGCTCTTGTGTGCTCCTTGTTGCTCTCAAACATGCTTGAGAGTACCCTTTACATTCTTAATGCATTATATTATTAAAACTCTGTTTTCAGTAGCTGCAGAGAAAGATTTGGTTTGCACTATCCAGAGAAAATTAACCTGATCATAATAATTCAAAGTTGGAACCACTCAAAACTCTAGGGCTGTTCTCATATTTTCAATCTTTGTGCATATCCCAGGACATGCACAAAGTCCTGGAAGTAGTCCTTCCTGCTCTGTTGTGATTACTGTGGCAGGTGGCAGCTCACCTGGCACATCCTTGAGAAATCAAGGAGTGTAGGATGGGCATAAAGCCAAAGATCACCCCCAATAATATATAATATGGATAGGTTCACTCTGAACAGGGGGAAGGAAAGAGGAACTTAGCAATAGTGAATCCTTGGCCTACAGCAATTCCCTCCTCCTTGGGGCCCTGGTGACATTCGTGTCACTGTTCAGGAACAGGATGCCGGCCTTCCCAGGGGAAATATGCCAGACATCAGAGAAGTTTAACTCCTGAATTATCCTGAATTATCAACCGTGATTCTCAAGCCTCACAGTATAGAGCAGTGTCTCCTGTGATTTATCTTATCAGAGGCGCATTCAACAGATCTCTTAGGTGAAAATGACCCAGTACAGCTGGGTGTGGCATTTTCCACATGGAACAGCGTGAGAAGGACTCATAAAGCAGAAAGTAATGGTCACTTTTGGATTATGGAGAAGGCCCAGGGACAAGCAAACTCTTTCTCAAAGAATAGCTCCAGTTCATTGCAGTAAGCAAAGATGTGAACTTGTGCAGCTTAAACATAGCAGCCTGTTGTCAGCACAAATATGGACTTTTTTGTCCATGTTTGTATTGTCCCTCTGACATTTGACTGACATTTCAAGTGAGACATTCTCCAGAATGATATTTGTCTTTGTATCTCCAGTTTATAATGTGCTTTCTTTTAATGATGTCTTAATCATACATGAAGCATCGAGATCCTGATATGCAGATGCTACAAAATAATTACTATGATTAAATATTGTAGTTTTTCATTTGAGTTTAACTAAACACTTCATGCTCATTTTGGTAAAGAGTGTACAATTTGTAGGGTTTCTCAAATCTCATTATGTAAACTGCTTATGAAAATAACAAAGCAGCAGGGAATTGCAGTATAATGACCTTCTTCCAGTTAATGAGTATTGTTACTTGTTAAAAATAGTGTTGGCTTCAGTTATTCTGTGGTTTTGTTCTTTGACCTTCCACATCAAGTAAGAAATGCTCAATTAATTGAAAAATATGGATAATCCTGGAACCAACATACAAGGCTAATTAATAAGAGGACATACTTTTATTTAAATACTAATTCAGGTTTTGATTACAGTTAAGCCTAGATGCATTCATACGTCTAAACACAAGTACAGGCACACAGCACACAAACATGCACTTTCACTGGGTTAGCATTTTTCCATCTCTTTTTTCTTAAGGGTGTTGTGTATGTAAGCTTGCTGTGTCCAACTACTTGAGACCTTGCAGTCATAACCCATTGCCTGCTGTCCCTGAAACCATCAAAGTCTGACATAAGATGTTATCTTAATAATTTTTATATTCTTTTTGCATTAGCCTGCACTAAAATATTCTCAAACAAATATGGAAGCTTTCAAGAGGTGTCTGGATGTGGCACTTGGGGGGTATGGATTAGGGGTGATCATGGTGGGTCTCTGTTGATTGTTGGCCTAGATGATCTTGAAGGTGTCTTCCAACCTTAATGCTTCTGTGTTTCTGTGATGTGGCTTTTACATTTCTTGTATCATGAAGTAGTGTCTGGGATTTACAGAAGGGAGCATCTCACTGCTGGAGTAAAGTAAAAAATAGACCACATGAAAAAAAAGCCAGTTTACTGCACATTAAACTTCCTTTTCTGGTTGTGTAACATTTAGTAAACCTTGGCTCAAAGGTAGTGTACTGAAAGCTCTCTCTGTTTACATAATGTTAATGATTTTTGTCTCAGTCCCACCTTCAGTTTCAGTGGGGAAAGTCTCACAGTAAGAGAAGTTAAACAAGGTTCAAAAAAGCACTGTAGCCAGAAAAAAGTTGCATTTTTGGTCAGAAAAGGGTTGGCATAATTTTTTTTTGTGGTATTAGAAGAAAGGAAGCCGGAGTGGAAGATAAAAGGAAGTTGGAAAATAATTCAAATCTTAAAGACAGTAAGAGCCAAGAGGATGGAAGATGAGATCCTCTACTAAGCATACAGGATCATCCAAAGTTTTTTTTCTTCTTGTTGAAATTGATTTTCTCCCAGTTTTATCAAAACAAACAAATGTAATTTGGTGTGACTAATTGTATGTCACTTTAACTAATATGCCTCAATTCACTAGTTCTACTAATCACAACATCTGCAAAGCCACTGAAGTTTGGGAATGCTTGCTGTTTAAAATTCTACACTGGCTGCTAAATTAATGAAATTAAGATGTTTTATAAATTCTTGCAGCTATTAGAGAAATGTAATTATTGGAAAATATTATCCAAACATAGAGAATGTGCTGCACGAACACCGGGGCACAAGGGAAATTAAATAATATTGCTGAGTGTACACAACGTATCACTTTGCTGCTTTCAAATTGCCTCAGAGCAATCAGTGCAATGACTGATTTTTCAATAAACAATAGGTTTAAGCAGATCTGTTGGGTCCTGTAAAGATGTACCTTGCTGATACAGGTAAAAAAATCAATCATATTTCATATGCACACCAAATTCTCACTTAAAATCAGTTGGATTTCCACTGCAGGAAGGATGTTTCAGAATATCTGTCCTCTGAGTATTAGAAACTGTAAACTAACTGTCAATATAACTGTGTTTGTATTTATCTAGCCTTTATTTTCCTCAGGCCCTTATTAATTAACATAAATTAGTCTTCATCTCTCATGTTTAGTCCATGGAGTTTTAGGGATTTACTCGACTGATCAAGTCAAAGGTTAATTCAGTTAAATCTAATTAAAACTTAAAGGCCTTCCATTCCTTCAAATTGTTGAGCTGTCTTTTGCTGAGCTCCGTGCCATGAATTTATCTGTTTTGTTTCTTTCTTTATTTTATTTGGAGAATCTGAACTCCAAAAGACAATTTGCTAGTTCGTCATATTAAGTCAAGACTTGATACCTTGACAGGATTTCTATTGTCAGATCTACACACAAATACCTTCTTTTCCTAATCCCACAGAGCAGGAGTTGCAGAAAGATACCAAATTCAGAGCCACTATCTGATCCACAAGTGTCTCCAAATGTTTAAGCACCTTTGTATTTTCTAATTGGCAACTCCTCAGTTTTCATTATTAATTTCTCAATGGAAGTATTTTAATTTTACAGTGTGAAATTTCAACCTATTTAATAACTGTCTGTAAGGCATCTAATCAACAAAATGAATGGATTTTACTGCAAAAATACTGATTTTTATGCTCCATGAGAGCTTAAAAGGCTGTGTGCAAATTAAAGTCTGTGTACCTGTCAGCCACTGCTGTGCAATTCTGTGCCACGTGCTCTGAGATCACCTTCCTTGAGCAGGGAAGTTGGACAAGATGATCCCACATGGATCCCTTCCAACCTGACCTGTTCTGTGATTATGTAATTTTGTAATTCTCCTTTCCTGCTCTGTGTCTTTAACAAATGCCATCAGCATACTTTTTCTTTAATAGTTACTTTATTGAAAACATTTTAATCTCAGGAATTGTAGTATTAAATGGTTGTATTTAAAATTAAAATATAATTATATAATTATAATCATCCTTATTCCTATTGCTATGCATGGTAAATATCTTCCCTTCAGCCTGTTTCTTGTTCATTTTGCTACTCATGTAATAATCCTCATGATCTCTCGTTTCACTAAAAATTTTCTGTAATAGATGTATATTGAATAGTTCTTCCCTTGATTTTCCTTTGCAGTCTTCTGTTTGCTGCTCCCTGGTTTCAGAACCTTAGGAAGTAAAGAATCAAGAAAGAAACAGTCCCTGTGTCCATGGAAGCTGTTACACAGTTTTACAGGAGGTGTCAGCACCTTCTTGGGACAGGAGAAATGATAAACTTCTCTTAATAAGGTGTCTGCAGACTTTCAAACTCTTTTCCAGAGATTGAAATTGGCCTCACAATACTTTACATTAGAAAACAGACCCACAGCACCACTCAGATTTGAAAACACCATTTCTGGAGGCAGCTGAATTCCACACTAATTACACATATAGGTGTTGATATCCTGAACAGCCTATTTTACACTGTAATGAACCAGAACTCATGATACAAGCAACAACACCTCTATGGATGCTCAAAAACTGGATGCATGGGGTTTTTTTTTGCTTGATGTCCTCCTGCATCATACAGTCATTAGAAATTCCCAATTTATGAATGCTGGGTCTCAATGTACATTGCTCAACTTGAGCTTCTAAGCATTTTTCATAACTGTTTCTCTTCCTTCATCATTAATCATATGAGAAGATTTAATAAGAGTTGTGTAAACTACAAAGGGGGTTTAAGGTCTTTCATTTTATAGTGATGTGGGATTTTTAAAAGAGTCAGGGAGCCAAGGTCTAACCCACCTGCCTTGAAAATCCTATCTTTAAACAAAATCAGTGCAGTTAGGGACTCTTTGTGACAGACCAGTGGGAAAAGCCATCCCACATTCCCTTGGGGCTCACTGCTCCACAGAGAGAGGGTGTGATTTCACTATTTCCCTCTCCTGAGGGCACAATCATCCTTCAGGGATCACAGACACGCAGTACAGGGAGCTGCGGTCAGTCCCAGAAGATATGAGTGCCATGTTCTTAAAAACTCTCGGTGCTTTTAAGGACTTCATATAAAAAGTTCCGAATTTAATTTGAAGCTAAAAAATATCTCCTCTCCTTTCATTGTACTGTTGCAGGATGTACCAACAAGCAGCAATGGACAATCATATTCTGAAATTCCTCAATAATTTGTTTTAAGTACCATGTATCTGTACCTCTGCGGTCACACTCGCATATTTACAGAGCCTCCCGTCTATGAGTCTGCAATAATAAATTAACTTAATAAAAAAAGCAAGAAGCAGCTGTCTTGTTTATGATGTGATTATCAGGAAGGACATATTTTATATAAATAACATGCCTGGGAATATTTCTGTTCTAATGGAAGATGCCTCATAATTTAATTTTTGTTTCATAATTTAATTCCCCCCCCATCCAATATCCTTAAAACTATATAGATAACTTTGTAGGTTAGTCAATACCTTCATACTGAAAAATGTGAAAGAAACACACCATTTTCTTTCCAAAGTGTTTAGGTAGTCTTGGGTTTTTTTAGTTTGGTTTGGGGGGTTTTTGTGGGGTTTTTTATTGGTTGTTGTTTGTTTGGGGTTTTTTGGATTGAGATTTTTTTTGAGGAAAAAGAATTTCTAGAAAATTTAATTTTCTAACTAAATTTTAATTTCTTTTCATTAACAGAGGTTTAACAATATGTTTTTGCCTTTGCTATTTTAATATTTTATAAATAAACTAAGTAGGTAATTTTTAAAATGGTAACACTTAAACACATTAGCTATATGTCAAATAACAGTTCAAACTTATCCTCAAGAAAATACAATAATCAAAATTTTGTCAAATGGCCTAAGACAATGTAGAAAATCCTTCCTACATTGAAGAAACAATTTATTATTGAAGTCAATGTTTGTCTTAGCAGCTTGAAAAAATATATATGTATTTGGTAATACTTTGGTAATGAATATTGTAGACTAGGACCAAAGGTTCAGATTCAGCAAGCTTGTTTTTCTCCTTATGAAATTGTTGAGACTGAAAAATTGTAGACTAATAGGTAAAACACATGGTTAATAAGGACTGAATAGAAACACAAAGTAGAAGTCAAGAAACAGGAGTTAAAATTGTTCTGGAAAGTCATTTTAGATCAAATGTTTGGTATGGATTTACTGTCTCCAGTGACAAAATGAAAGACAGCCTCACAGTGTAAGAGCAACTGTGCTGAAATGAATGAGGCCTGAATCCTTCATGCACATCATCACAAAATTTCTTGTTAAATTCTCATCTGTGATTTCTGGACAGCCACTCTGATTCTGATGGGTTGTACTGGTTGTCACTGGGGAGAAAGTTCAAAGAAAACCTAAGGACATAATCCTATCTACAGACTAGTTCAGACTCTTGCTTTTATTAATCATTATCATATCCAAGGAATATAAACCTCAGCTGCATTAGATTTGGTATCCAGATGTCTGTCCAGGTAGAGTTTTCCTGTAACCTGGAGATTTGAACCAAAATATCCAAAATTTCATTACACCAATTAAAGTATTTATTTTTCAGAAAGAACATAATTTTTAAAATGCTTATACTGCATCACTGTAAATTCTTCTTTATAAATTCTATTTTATTCCACATTCAATATTTTCAATGTAGTCCCACAGATTCTTTTCATAGATTATGACAGAACTGAAGCACATTTACAGAGTAGCCATAAAAGTTAAAAACTTGGTTTCACTTTTGTCTTTCTTTGAAAGGTGGCAACCAGGTGAAGCCAGGGCGAGTCTACATTAGATTTTTAGTTCAGATCAACTGTGACTGCTTCTGAATTTCTTCACCTGGTCATCCCCATTTTCTGTACTTTGGTTCCCACCACAGAGTTTTGGAGTCCATGACCTGGTTTCTTTTCAGGTGAACCCGCAACCTCATGAGATGAACCCATTCTTCTCAGATCAAAGTGAACTGAAAGATGGTGACCAAATTTAGTATGGCATGGGTTAAGAGTGCCATAAGTCAAGGCTGTGGGATCAGACTGGAGCCCTGCTTCTGGCACTTGCCCCCAAAACCATGTGTGGTGTGTTCACTGCATCCTCAGCACCAGCGGTTTCAGCTCTAAGATCTGCTCCTTTTGAGTCATGGTAATTTGTAATGCTACTGACATCAAAATTTACAGGATATTTTTATATCTGTGAGACTGGGTTAAGAGATCAGGCCCAAAATTCCCACTTCGATAAAATTTATTCTCATCTAAGAATAACAGTCTTTTGGGAAAAATTACACATTGAACTGCTTCAGATTTCAATTTGGTTTTGTTTTTTTTTTCATGGAACATAAATCATTGTATTCCAATCGCCCTCCTTTCAGTACATTTGAGTAATTTTGAGTATTTGACATACTACACTGAACAGGAGCCCGTCTTGGTTGGTGTTCCATGCTGGTCCCCAGAATCCTGCAACTTCCCTGAATGAGATCCTGAGGTTGCTGACTGCAACATATGGTGAGAGAATGCGGGCATCCAGCGAAGCACCAGGAGAACAGCAGGACCCGGCTCCATGGATACCTCATAAGTCCCCGGCTGATGGCTTGAGAGCCGGCGAGACCCCCGCCTTGGAAAGGAGGACTCGAGAGTGCCTGGCAGGGAGACTGGGTTGAGAGTGACATGGGCATGGGGAAGAAAAGGGCTTATGGAGGTGTGGGAGCCGAGAGACCAGACACAGGGACAAACATCTCACATCACCCAACAAGACGTATTATGGACGATATTAACATTATGGACGATTATGGACTATTATGGATGATTATGGACGGTATGGCTCTTCCGGTGGATTGTTTTTTGTCTTCTGTGAAGTTCCTCTCTTTTTTTGTGTGTGTGTATTCCTCCCTGTACCTTCCCCTCTCGTATGTTCCTAAGGGCAGGACAAAGGGTGAAAAAAGCCAAGATGGCTCAGGGTTGCTGCCGTCTCCCTGTCACCCCGGTGTCTCTCTGCCATCCCATCCCCTGTTTTCCTGAAGGCAGGCAAGGGACGGAGAACATCCAGAGTGATGTGGGGTCTGCTGCCGTCTGCCCGCTGTTCCGTGTCCTCCTTCACCCCCTGTCTTTCCATATTCCCCATTCCCTGGCTGGGAAAGTCCGTCCCGGCCTCCCCCCCCATCCCAAGATGGCGCCGGCCACGCGGTCTGGGATCCCTTGTTTCCCTTCTTGATCCTTCTTTTCCGGTCCCCAACCTTCCCTTCCCCCAGTAACTCCTGCTTTGCTCCCAGCCCTTGGTTCGGCTGCTCCACCCCTGGGGGTTCTGCCTTTTCCATGGTGGGCAACACCTCCTCTGGGGAGATGGAAACTGTAACCTGAGCTCCCAAAGCCGGTGTTTCACCGAGATCGTCTAAAGAGGAGATGCCCACATGAGAGCCGGAGCCGAAACTGGAGATCGAAGAACTCTGCCCCTCGTGAGAGATCTAAGAGCTGCACCCTTCCTGAAAGAAACTCCAAAACTGGAAGAGACTGAAAAAAAAAACAAAACCTCATTATGTTTGTATTAAGTACCATCCCTGTTTAATTTGCCCAGCGTGGTCCGAGATTTAAGTGTTTGTTTTTAATTTTGTTTTTTTTTGTTTGTTTGCTTAATGTGTTTTGTTATTGAGTATTGGTGTCCCACAAAGCAAAGCGGGTACTCTGTGGAGGAGGTGAGATTTTAAGGTGTGTGTTTTGGAAACATTTTAAGCTCCTAATTAAAGTTTGGGAAAAAAAAATATAAAAAAATAAAAAATAAAAAAGGAGCAGATGTGGCTACGTGCCTCAGGGGAGACAAAGAGTTACCATTGTCCCACCCCAAACCCCTTGTGAAGGGTGGCCCAGGAGTTCTGATTGGGTTTGAGTCCCTGGGGGATTTCTCCCTTGGTGTGTTTCTAGTGGTCCCTGACCCTGAACTCCACCCTTAGGGGTGGAAACCCTCAAGAGTTCTGTCCTTCAAAAACCCCTGCTCGGGCTGTGTTTGGGGCTCTTTGTTCTGTATCAGAGTTTGTTCCCATGCTGAATAAATGGTTTCATGAACAGGAGCCCATCTTGGTTGGTGTTCCATGCTGGTCCCCAGAACCCTGCTGCTTCCCTGGACGAGATCCTGAGGTTGTGGACTACAACACTACACACAGGAGTAATGATAACTTGTCCTGTAAGAGTAGGGCTGGTGAAGAGGTGGGACTACTTTGTTGTTCTTCCGAAACAAATGTTGCATTTAAAGAGAAAGCTCTCACTATAGCAGAGTGAGAACACCCAGAACACCAGCACTGCCTGCAGCCAAGGACTGAAAGGTGTAGCACTCCAGAGCATTTGCTTTAAAAGGGTCAGTGAGCTCAAACCCAAATATCTCAGGCAGTCTCCTTTTCTGCTGAGCTACCCAGATGAAGGTAACAGTAAAGGAGAGAGCAATAAATGATAAAGAGTAGATTTGGAGTTGAAGTACTGTTCCTATTAGCCTGAATTCTTACAGCTTGCTTAGGATTGTAAAAGTTGAATACAATATTTTGTCTAACATGATGTGTAATACAAATAGATATTTTGTAAAAAGTAAAAATGGAGTAAGGAAGATGGGAGCATGGCATCAAAAATCTCACAGTGTCTTATTACAGCAGAGAAATTGTATATTCCCCATGTCCACTCTATAATCACAGAAAATGGGAATAGTATATATCTACAGCCCTGTCATTTGCAGAGGATCAATATAGCACTACTTTTATGACAAGTGGATCTTGAAACAAAAGAACATCTTGTCCTGGTTAGGCTTCAATACTGGAGAAAGTTTTTCTCCCAACAATTCCAACCAAAGGAGCAAAACAATCATCTTTCAGGAGGGCATAAGTGTGGACAGAGCCATTCTTTCAGGATGGGAGCACCCAACAGCTCTGGCAAGCGTGAGCAAGCTTATAAATGAGCAAGCACTGCACTGACATGGGTATTGTCTGTAGGGTTTTCATAGCTCTGTGGACTTCAGTGCAGTCAGGAAAAACTAAGAAAGAAATGGACCTTCTGCATAATCCATGCTGACCTCTCTGCTGCCACAATTAGCTGCAATCAATTAGAATCAATAAATCTAAAGCTTCAGATATAGGTGACAAAAGGTCAGAGACTGTTACCAAAACAGAAGTTAGCAACATCTTAACTGCACTTGGAAATCATCAGCACAAATGTCCTGAAACCTGCAGATAGGAAAAGGAAATATTCAGAATTTTATTCTGTTTGCCACACTTTCTAAGTATTTTAATTACAACAACTATTTAAATTGTGTGAATAATTGCATTTATAAAGGCTTCTTAAGTAATTAGGGAAGTTAATATATGCTTGAGCAATTACTTTTTGTGAATAACAGACTCATTTAGTTATTTTTGCTACACTTAATATCTCTGACTATATTATTTTACATTCTTCTAAAGAAAATAATCTCTTCAATGCAATTTTCATTAAGGATTTAGCATAATGCTAACATAATATCATTTTGTTGTAATAACCCTTTATCAATCACTAGTTAGTTATGCTGTCATTGCCAGTCTGCTCCCTAAAATTAAAAGTTCATTTGAATAGAAACCTGAAAAAGCAGACATGAATGATCTATTCTAAGTCTTTGTACTGTTCTAATGAGTAGAAAAAAATTGCTCAGATGTAAGGGAAAAGCAGAGCTATTATTTAAAAAAACTCAAGAGTTTTCTGTGAACAATATTCTAAAGGCAATACTTTCATGTACAAAAAAAAACAAACAACCCTGTAAATAATGCTTCTCATCAAAAAAATAAAAAAAATAAAAAAAATCTCTAAACAAATTCCCTCAAAAAGCCAGAACCAAATTTATATATTAAATCTTCCAAGAAAAATGTTGGTGCCATATTTCCATGTATGCTTGAACATTCGTAGTATCTTCTCATCCTTTCTTTCAAACTGGAATAACAGTGAATACTGCCATCATATCAGGAAATCTCTTCATAAAACTCATAGTTCAGCAGCTGTTTTAGGGCCACTCTAATATTTGAGGGTTGATGTCCATTTTCTCTTATCAGATGCCAATTGAGAATGTAGATGCTGTCCAAACATAGCTGAAAAAGCTCTGGTTCTGTTACTCCTCTGAGAATTTATGGCCGATTTCTATTGTTCAACTAGTGTTTTGTTGTCTGTTTAATATTAGTAAAAATTATTTTAATATTACTTAAAAAAAAAAAAAGGCAGCTGCATTGGTGATAGTGAAAGGGAAAGGGTTTAAGGAATCAGGGAGAATATTTCAGGACAGGAATCCACCTAGCAGCCTGCTGTCTGCTGACTTTGGACTTCAGGAAAAGGAGGTTCTTATTTTGAAATATGAGAAATGATCCATAAACCAAATATTGCTAAAGCATGGCCTATGGTGCAACATTCTTCCTGGAATGGGATGTTTTTAAGAGATACAGGGGTATTTTGTTACTTTTTTAAAATAAAGCTGGTGAATTACCTTCTTTTTCACACATCAGCATTGCCAGCCATGCACAGGGCTGAACTTTTAACTTCCTCTAAGCTGGTGTTGTGTCAGTGCTGTGTGTTACTTTGGGCTCTCTCTCATCTGGAGATGACAATTTTAATCAGCAAATAGCTTTCTTTTTGACCATGTTTCAGGCTCTCAAATATATCCCAAAACAGATTCCCTTGAAAAACTTTTAAATGGATAAGGGTTCCTCTAACAGATTGCATTGTAAAATATTGAAATGGGTTGAATGTATAAGCGTCTCAGGATTTTACATCGCTTCTCGTGAAAAGTTTGCATCATGCATTGCTATTTTTAATGGTGAAATGGATGATTAGTAAAATAACTGGAGTATGATTTTACTAGGGTTTTGTTACTTTCAAAATCATGATGGAAAAATTGTTCTGTAGGTCTCATTCGTAAGTAACAAACGGTAGGACAAGAGGAAATGGTCTTAGGTTGCAGCAGGGGAGGTTTATATCAGATATCTGGAAAAATTTCCTCAGAGAAGAGTCATCAAACATCATTCAGGCTTCCCAAGGGAAGTGCTGGAGTCACTGTCCCTGGAGGTTCTTGATATGTAGATGTGGCATTTAGGAACATGGCTTAGTGGTAGGCTTGGCTGTGTTAGGTTTGTGTTTGATCTGGATGATCTTGAAGGCCTTTTCCAGCCCAAATTATTCTATGATCATTCCACTTGTGTTTTAGTGAAGGAGCTTGACACTAGCTAATTAGAGAACACTTATGGAGATACTTTATCATTAGTGAAATACTAGAAAAGCACATAAAATAATAAATGCATTCTGAATGAAATGAATGATGACATAAAATTAAAATTTTCATAATCTCAAATAACATAGTGGGCACTACTATTTCTGGTAGAAATGTCTGCAGAAAGCCATTATAAATGGCTTTCTAAATTAATATAAATATATTAATATAAATATTAATTTGTATTCAATTTAAATTAGAAATAATTTTGAGTTCTCTATTTCCTGCATAACTGAAATGATGAGTTTTGATGCATTAAATAAAAATATCAGCTCATCATAATATAATCTTTTTTCTTTTTTCCTAATTTTTAAATTCAGTATTCTTGGTGCCCATACCCATCTGCATATATTTTAATTAGGTTTTGGCTGAGTGGACTTACATTGACTGTCTACCAACTCTTTCTTGACTGACTTATGGGCAGGGAAGATGGGATCTTTTCAGTCTAAAACAGAGACCTTCTCCCTTGCTTAAAAAGATTGGACCCTTGGAGGTATGTAGAAGTATTTGAAAATTACGTATTTTAATAGCTTTAATTTTCAAATATCTTTGCATCTCTGAACGTTCTTTGAAATGCAAGAGAGAAAAAAACAGTGAATTAGCAAGAGATCTATGTGATGTTTCTAATTTGGCTGCAGCCAGGGTGAGATGTACATGTCAAATGAAAAATTTAATATTGTGTAATATGATGCTGATGCAGAGGACCTAAGTGTTGAACAGTTTGGGGAATTTGAACAAAACCCTCAAAAACTTTATGGGTTCCTCATAGCAGTTTACATCACATGGGCTTAAAAATAAAGAGCCAAAACAACATGTTTGGAGGGACATCAATAAATTCATGTGTCAAGAATTCATCATTTTTCCTGTACGGCCACACTTTCATCATAGAAAATTTATAGTGCCATTTGTAATAGTTATTCCTTTATTAGATGGAAAATTGACTCATTCAGAGGAGGCTGGTGACCTAAACCCAAACCCAAGTCTTGAAAATTGTGTTTGGGCCAGCAGTGTATGATACGAAGGGGCAGGGAGAGCCCTGGAGAAATACAAAATATTGGAGGTAAATACAAGTGGAAATGTAAAATACTTTTTAGGATTTCTGTATGAGAAGTATTTTCTTTCTCAGAATTCAGTTATCCCTTGGCCAAATGATTGAAAACAGAATAATTTCTTCGCTATAATATTCATATATCTGACCCTTAAAAAAGCGGTAAGATGTTTTCCATTTCTGATTGGAATGTGGAAGGATTACAACTGGTTACTTTTCAGCAAAATGTCTGGAAAAGTCCAAAAGGTTAGGGAAGAAACAACAAAGCTGAAAAACATTTGAGGAGTTTGTGATGCCTTGAGCTAGAAAGCAACAGGTTTGTCTGAAGTCTGGAGAAAGTTACAGATTCCTTTTCATCAAATGTGGCTGCAAAGAAATCCTTGTAAAATCTGAGACAAGTTGAGAGAACTTTTGGACTGCTGCTTCCCTGATCAAGGAGGAATGAAATGGTTTAGCTGAGGACTAAGACACCTCAATCAAGGGAATAGCAGTGCCCAGATGCTGCCATTAAATACACAAGATGAATGTAATATCACCATTTGCTTTTCTGCACAGATTTCACCAATAAAACACTTAGTATTTGTTAAAAAAATATGGCTTTGAGTGTAGTGTTTATATTGTGCAGGCTTAATAAGATTTTAAAATGTTAAATATCTGTATTTGAACCCTTAAATGGAGAACAAGGAAGGAGAAGGGTGTTTTAGGTACCTGAATCCCATGCATGACATATTTGAAGGAGATCCCGTAGAGTGTGGGGTATATATTATTTTCAGTATAGGTCACTTTGCAAAATGGAAAACTGATAACAAAGAGGAAATAATATTGCCTCTGAATATGGAATATGGCTAGAATATTAAACAGTAAATGCTGCTATTAAACTCTGCAGAGAAAAAGATCATAAGAACTTCATAAACTATCAGAAAGTAACCTACTTTTCTTGAAGAAACTTAAAACTAAACATAGGAAAATCTGATCTGTAGCTTCATGCTTCCTTAGAGCCCTCAAGCTTACAATCAAGAGTAATCAAATACATGCACCTTAAAAATAGCAGCATGGCTGTTCTCCTGATGCATATTCCCCAGTTCAAACAATATCTTCCCTCAGGTAGCTCAGGAGGCAGCAATCAAGGCAGTCCAGTTTAATTGACTTTATGACTCTTGTACAAACACTAATGTAGATTCAGGGCTAACTACAAAGAGCTGAGCACAGACTGCACTGTTTTCCACAGGATATATTAATATATCCATAGTTTGCTGCCTGTTTTCACTCTGTCAGAGGAATGCACCACATATGAAACTTGTATTCCCTTAGAAAACCTGAATTAAGCTAGCAAAAGAATTCAGAATTTATTATAAACAACACATATGTGTGCTTGCAGACACCAAGAACAGGAAACTAGGCTGAAAGAGAACAGATAAAAAACTGCAATAAAAGCATAGCTTTAACGTTAGCTGGAGATTTGTCTTTGGCTGGTGTTATTTGTGCCAAGATTTTAGGGTTTGGTTTGTTTTCTGATTCTTTAATGCAACTATAAAAACAATTCCCAGAAGTGCTTTGGCTTGTCAATCATTTTCTGATAGCACCTTTTCTTCCTCCTTAAGCCAACAAAAGTTGTAACCTGTATTATGTGCCAGAGAAGCCCCATCTTGTGACCTCTGGAAATCACCTGATTGTAACTGAGCAACACAATTGTCCAGTATCTTTGCCTTTATCTCTGATAAATAGATTACAAGGAATACTGTGATTTAACAGTTATTTCCTCTGTTCTTCCTTTCCAAGGCATGCCAGCACTGCCTGGTTCATGCAGGAATTGCATTAAATGTATATCATAATTTTTCAGTATTTGGAGATTTTATTTCCTACTTATTTGTGCTCCAGAACTCTTGGTAACCCAGATCTCAGTAATTAAATCTACTCTACAGCTGGCATTTTAAGAGCAGTCCCACTGGCACTGTTTGCAGAACAAATTTATGCAGAAATGAGGTATTTTCATTACAGTGTCTTGTTTCGGTTTTGACCAGAGCTTCTGTCAATGTTTTCCCCAAACATTCTCCCTGCTCAGAATACTTTGGGTGATAGACAGCAGATCTCAGAGTTATACTGAGTTGTGCAGCATGTGTGGCTCACCAGGCTTTAGATG
Organism: Parus major; assembly: GCF_001522545.3. Classification (NCBI taxonomy): domain Eukaryota; kingdom Metazoa; phylum Chordata; class Aves; order Passeriformes; family Paridae; genus Parus; species Parus major. The sequence continues at coordinate 55,299,820 of NC_031773.1, read as the reverse complement.
TTTTCATAGCAAAGGGTGTTATTACATGCACCACTACTGGCTATGGGGACTAGAGCTCAGCCACAACTTGGTGGCTATTTGATGCTTTTCTTTATTTTCTTTTAGCTTCTTCCCTGCATAGCCGGATTCCTGCTGCTTCTAGAGCTCTGCAGCACGTTGGTTTGGATGCCAGGTGCTGCTTTAGGCATCATTCCTTCATAAGTCATGTCTAACACTTCCATTTTCTGGCCAGCTGGTCCAAAGAAATAACTTGTTTTTCCATGCTTTCCCTGTTGCACCTCAGTGCTACCTGTAGAACCTTGATGGTTGCCTTCCTAACATATGATTTTCTATTATTACTCAAATTCCTGCAGAAAACAATCACTCTGAGAGTTAACTTGAATTTTCTGTGCTATTAAGGCACAATTTATTCTTTGGGTGTTTTTTTTTGCCTCAAAAGTGTATAAAGTCTCTTACATGTAATAAAGCTTTTCTTTGTTTCTCAAGTCTTCCTTTGCTGTCACGGGAGGATCATCAGGAAAAAGATCCTTCATGTACAGAACTGCATTGTCCTTGCAATTCCTTAGAGAGTAGCAAGCAGAACAGTACAAATTGCTGTATTTATTAAATTTTCTCACCTCAACCCATGAATTTTCTCGCTTTTACTCTTCCTATGCTCTCCCCTTCCCACTGGAGGGAAGTGAGTGAGTGCCTGTGTAGGGCTTAGTTTCCAGCTGGGGTTAAACCACGACACCTGTCTGCTGCCAAAATCCTCATTTATGGTTCCAACATTTGCACTATGATATAGGACCTGTACCCAGGTGAGTATTCCTGGATTGATGTTTATGAAACTTACCCTCTTCCTCCAAGCTCCCCAAGCAATGCTTCTGTTTCTATATGAGCTCTGTTTCCCTCTGCTTTTCACAGTGTTCTGGGGAGATTCCACTGATGTCTTTACAAAGAACAGCCATCATTTACCCCCTCCTTTTCTTCCTCTGTTACTCTCTCAAATTCAGAAAGGTTACCTGGATTCTCTGCCTGTCAGAGCTGGGTGGGTTGTGCTCACTGTCAGGAGCATTCCTGGCCCAGTTCATGCTTCCTGCTGGCAGGTGTAGGACAGGTTCAGTTCAGGAAACTCCATCTCCTCATCTCTTTTCTGATGTAATTCTTTGTTTGGGAACTAAATACAGATCCATTTCTGGCTAGAACCTGTTAATCATTTAATACTGTTCTCAATTATAACACTTGTAATTGCTCCAGGGAATACACCCAGATGAATTGAACTTCATTGGATCATTCCCTGATTTAGCAGTTCATTCAGCTGAAGTTCAGAGGCCTGTCTGCTTGCTGCACCACTGCACACACTACAGGGAATTAGCTTTATTTTCACCATTTCTATGCCAAGCCCAGTTTTTTGTTTTGTTCCTGAAATGCTCAATCTGCAGTTTAAACAGGTAGCCTCATGCCCACCACAGGGCTCTCCATTGCTTCTCCATTATCTTATTAACTAAGAGGTGTTTGCATGTTGGAGGTGTTAAGGAAACCTCCCTGTGTGGTTTATTGTTTGCTGCTTGAAAGAAAGCTATCTTTTCTTTTTATCCTAATATAAGTTTTTGTTTTGCTTGCATCCTCAAAACTAGATGTAGGTGGTCTCATACTTATTTCCATTTTCAGTATTGGATGTTTGGTATCCTTACAGGTGTCCACAATCTGAATTAACCACATAAGAATTTATTACAACGATAAGAAAATTGTGAGTAGAGTCCATCAACTCAAATTTACTCCCTTGCAGGGAAATAAGTACTCAACCACTTTTCACCGTGCTCATCATTTTATAACCCTTAAAGGGATATATAATCCTTGTCTTCCCTTTATATGTACAGAAAATTTTGTCATAAAGTCTGTCATATTGTGCTAATACAAAACACATCCCGTTATCCACACCATTAAATGTTTAGGAAGTCTTTTTCTGGCTAAGACATGATTTAGTTCATCTCCAGAGAGGCCATTTCAATCACTGTTCCTGCCAATATCTGATCTTTAGTGGCTCTCCATAATCCTTCTCTTTTCTTCTGGAGGCTGTTTCTTCACCCTTTAATAGTGAATTTGAACATCAGAAGAGTTTTCTGAAAAAGAAGTAGCATAATTTGAATGTTACCAGCACACCAGACAGAAGTATTTCCTGCTTGTATTCTGATAGCTTTCATTTTATTTGCATGAAAATAGTAGTAGAAGTTTATTTTTTTAAAAGAAAAGAAAAATTCATAGATATATTTTTTTCTCAGTGGTTAATTACATTTTTCTGCTTTACTTCATGGGGGAAAATGTAAGTCATTGAAAACGGCATATTTTAAACTACAAAGCCATAAACTCACCCTTTATGTGTCCATATCTGCTAAAAAATATGTGCACAAGTATTGTAACAGTGTAAACATAAGCTGAAAAGCATCCTGATTTTCATTAAATTGTCACTTTCCAAAATTATACTTATTTAATGTGTCGCTTTTTTCTTTTAAAAATATCTTCCTTTTTATAAGTTTTATCTTTTTGCAGTTTTACCAGACACAGCAAAAAAAAAAAACAAACCCAAAAAAAAAGAAAAACAGCAACAATCCTCAAAGAAGGATTGACAGAACAATCTTGTGTTTGCAGAGATTCCTAAGCAATAAATTCCACCATCTCTAACTGAAATAAATCACTTCCAAAATTCAGATTATAAGTGAAGCTAAAATCCTGTGCTTCACCATATCCTTCCCCAGAACTCCTAAAATTACAAGGAGGAAACAGGCAACTTCTTAAAAAGTTAATTGATATCTCTGGTTTTTCTCAGCCTAGGAGTGGACAGAGACTGTGATTTATGAAGACTTTGATAAAGATGTTTCATGAGTTCTGTCACATAAATTTCAAGGTAGACTGGCTCTGAAATTATTTTCATGGACTTCTATCTGCAGTTTCAAATAATAATAAAAAGGCTTCTATTTCTTTGTAGTGAAACGTATTTATCTGCTGAAAATAGCTGAAACATACAACAGGAAGGGGAGGAAAATAACTAATGTGTTGAGCTGAGTGAAACTAAAACAATTGCTAAGTAATTTACCCTAATTTATTGGTAATATTGAACTTCTGTTTCTTCCATCCTTGGGGGAAAAATAATCAAAGTCCTTCATACCTTTCCAAGGTACCTCCAGCCTTGCATATTTTATTATCATGCAGTCCTTCTGTCTATTTTAGCTGCCTCCTTTTCCTTCCCAGAACCCCAGGGATGATTTATGTTTGGGCAGCTGTGAAGGGCAATAGATGAGCGTGAGCCCATCACACATGGTGCACGAAGGAAGGGCTCTCCAGCAGTGCTGCTCAGCCCTGCATCCCTGCACCCACAAATTCTGCTGGCTCTCCTTCCACCAGGCAACAAAACTGGCAGCAGCTCTCTAATTCTGATCCATTCTGCCCAGGAAATGAGTGAGGTTCAATATTTACTCCTGAACATTTGAGGCCCTATTGGAAACGAGCTTTTTTATTCTTTGGGTGTGAGATGCATGTCATGTGACTGGTATTGAACAGCCACCTTAGCAGAGATGTCAGGGCCTGAGTGGTCTGAGCTATCTGCTTTATCCTTAGGAGTTGTTGCCTTCACCTTAGATCTCCAAAAGGATTGCTATGGAAAGCCTTTTTGCTGCCCCTGCATCCCTTCTCCTTAGGTCAAACACAATATTTGCACCAAGGCCACACAAGATTGTGTGCTGCTTCTGCTTTTAAAGGAGCTGAATATTGGTTTCTAAACCTGCAGTGATACTTTTCATAGGAAGGATTGTACATCAGATTTTATTTTCCATTATAACTTCCAAGCACTCACCTAACTAAAAAATCTCAATTGGCAAATAAATTTATCTTGAGTCTCAGGCAATGAGGCACAGACTGTTGCTAACTGAGTCACTTCTCTTCCCACCCTGGTGAGCCTCAGAGATTATTTTTAGGGGAAAATTCTTGCTGTAGTGAATGTGTACAATTTGTGCACAGTTTGGTGCAGTTGTTCTCTCCCATGTTGAAGTCCCACTAGATAAGTTGTGTCCCTCTGCCCCGAACAAAGACAAAAAATGCAATTGATTCCTGGACAGGACAGCAGGGCAGAGGATTGACCTAGGCATTTTAATGGCCTAAAGTGTGGTACATAGGGCTGCAGAGACACATTTCTGCAGAAGTGAATGTGGAGTTAATATTACAGCTGGTAATCAGCAACCACCTGTTTGTGGAGGCAAGTGTAAGTGATGACCCTAACTTACAATATGCAATTTAAATTCATTCCAGTGAAGCAAATCTTAATTATGTAACAGGCAAGAAAAAGTCATGGTTTCATCAATGAAACCATATTCTTCTTTCAAGCCAGATAATAAAACATTAAGACAACAAAATCTCTACATACTTCAAATCATTCATGCTTGCACTGTTTTGATGAATTTTCCTAGCAGTACTCTCCACATTCTCAGCTATCTTTTTTATTTTTTTTTTTTTTTTCAGGTTTAAATCCTTTCTGCAGCAACTTTGTCATTGTCATTTTTACTATGTTGTGTATGACTGGTCACTCTTACACATACAGTTAGTCTGGTCATGTCCCTGACAATGTGGCAAACCCAGGAAGATTGCCACATTCATCTTATTTTAAGGTGCAGCAAATGTTGAAAAAGCTGAGACTGCAACAGCTGGGAGTACTTTCAGATGGAAGAATAATTCTATATTAAGTATTGCACAGTTGTTAAGCCAGAAAACTAAAACAAACATTCTGTTTCAGAATCATCCTCCTGAAAATCTTTGTTTTTCAAAAAAATCTGTGGTTCTCCTCTGTATTTGAAGGTACCAAAGCTAAAAGTGCTGTGTCATAGATATGTGAGTGGGGACAGGCATTTTCAAACCAATTTTACAGATGAATAACCTCAAACATTCAGTGTCTAAAATTCACTTCAATGAAAGCTGAGAAAAGTACATGTTTCTCACAATAACCAGTGTAATGTCCTACACATTGAACCATAGTTCTTTGAGACACCAGTGAATCAGGATGCTTAAGGTGCTCCTGTAATCATACAGCCACATGCTTTCATATGAAATGTTTTGTTTGATAATTATACAAAGGATGAAGAGTCCTTTTGGACTCTCCAAACTCCATTTGGATATCTCTTGCAAGTTGCTGTCACTGAAAATATTTTAGAAAGATAAAGATAGCTTGCAGAAATGCGGGGCATTCTACTATTACTCTTCAGCAATTTTCCTGTGCAAGTACCCAAAGACTAAGAGTGGCAATGGAAAGAAAACAAAGAGATCAGGAGGAGCAGTGCAAGAGACAGAGAGAGAAAGAAGCAGTTGAATTAATAAAGAGAAGAGCCAGGCTACAGAATTTCCATGATGGGTAGTTTGGTATCATGTAGGAAGTCAAGACTCAGAGTACCAAGGGAGGATAATCTTCAGGATAAGAGTTCCCATCTCCAGGTTAACCCACAGGGACACAGAGGAGGTTGTTTTCCTACTATATATGCAAGTTAAGAAGCCCCTAAAACCTTATTAACATTAGCAATTATTATCCTTATAATTTAACCAGAATTGGGCATAAGCAGGTAATATATCAAATGTTAATTAAATCTCCTCTTTTGAAACAAGACAGTAAGGAAATGAATTCTTAAAAAACATATAAAAAAAGTGTTCCTGTTGTTTAAAGTGGGAGACATGCATTTTATCTAAATCTGACTTTTGCTGGAAGATAAAAGTTCTGCAGAGCATAGATTCTCTGGAGGTGGAGTTCTCTAGGAAATTCATGTTGCTTTTCTTGACAGCTGATTGATACCAACAGAATTAACCACATTTTAATGTGATAGAGCCATATATACAGCCATGCATTGTTAAAGAAAGTGCAAATATTAATTAAGAAAATCTCTGAAATGCAAGTAGATAAATAATGAATTTATTAGCTGATTTATTGTGGCTTGAAATGATAAAAAAAATAAATCTGTGTCATGAGACCCTGCCTGTTCCTGGTTTCAAAGACAAACTGACATTCTTTTCCTCCTCCACTTTTTAATTGAAGCAAGTAACTTGTTAAAGTGTTCTGGTTGATGGAACTCTGCCAGCCTATTTTATTATAGCACATTTTGATTCACAATGAAAGAAAAGGTTATTGCACATGTCATATCTTTATTGTACTTGGCAAGCTGGAAAGCATGTATCCCAAAATGAAACAGAAAGTGAAATATCAGATTACTTTTCCATTATCCACAACAAGAGCTGAGATACCGTGTGACAAAACAGTGGAGGCTGGCATTCCACGGTGATTCATTTGCATTTTGCATTTACTTCCCAGGAGCAGGCATGTTAAATACACAATTCCACAGGAAAACTTGGAGATGGATGTAAGTGGTGTCCTCTTCGGGAAAAGTTGTCACACTGTGGTTGGACTTGCTTACTCGACTTGAACTGGAGAGAATATCCACAAAAATATTCAAATTCTTGTTACTCTGAGTAAAACCTTTATCCCTATGTCATGTTACTGCACTTTTATTTTTTGATAAAAATTGTGGAAAAAATGATTGAGATCCCTTTCTTAAAATATGGAAATGGAAATATGATTTAAATTTTAAAAGAACTTCTGATTAGTAATGTGCATGTGTTTATACAAGAGTATAGAAAAGACCTGATTTGATTAGGATCTCAGAATGCTAGAAAAATATTTGTACTTTTTGTATATTAAACTCAGGAAAAATTACTTTTTTTGTGAAATTTCTTCACCTGCTGAGCAGAGTAGCCCTTTTTCTTTCTATTTTTTTTTTTTTTTGGCTTTGATGTTAGTTGACAGGAGAGAATTTCATTCATATTTTGCAAATGTAACCTCTATGGACATTCACCCTATGACATGAAAAATAAAGTCATGGAGGTAAAAAGTAAACTCACAAATTAAAAATTACATCCGTGTGTATTGTTCAGGAGATTGGGGCATGGTATTCTAATAGTTCCCTTAATTCTCAGAAAGATTTTTATTAGGTCTCAAAATTTTGCTTCTGCATACAGCTACTAAATGCAATGTATCATTGCATATTAAATATTTCAAGATCAGATAGGTAGAAATTAGCTAAAATGATGACATGAAGAAAAGTTATTTCCCCTGAAGACAGGTGATGATATTTAAAAAGGAAATATAAATAGCAAAGATAAGCATGCATGGTATGTAGTTCTAAGACTGACAGACACACAGTAAAAAGAAGGGAAAAAAAAAAAAGAAAGGACTTTGGCAATATTTTACCTCTGCAGTAGAACATTTTATTAGATGAGTTTTATGGCCCTGTTTGCAATAATGATCAGGAACAGCACAGTGTCCAGATTAGCAGGCATCAGTGCTACCATAAGTCATTTTAAAACAAGACAATTCCTCAAAGAAACACTAAACTTGTCAGTGGTCCACCTTTAAATAACATTTAGTATTAATTTTCTTGCTACAGGAAGAGCATTTAGAAGCAAGTATTTCTGTATGAAAAATCATATTAAAAATAATAAATTCAAAAGAGGATTCAAGAAGAAATCTATAGCCATGTTATATGAAGAAGCCAGACTGTGATGATCTCTTTTGCTCTGGAAGGAAATACAAAAAAATTAGATAATTCTGTCATTTGTTTTGTTTGTCTTGGCAACAGGGAACCCTGGCATACAACCAGCAAAAGAGATACATAAATTTGCAAGATTTTAAATAAAAAATGAGAACATGTATGTCATGTATAGATTGAAAATAGCATAGAAAGTTTCATGAAACTTTTAGTATTATATGAACCCATTTCTGTAGGATCCTGAAAAAAGAGAACACTTATTTTAGTCATGGATATTTGTACAGTTCCATTGATTTAACTGAGGATTTTTATTAAAAAAATAAAAATGGCATGACAAAGTCTCAAAGAGCCAAGTGTAAGTCACACATTCAGACATGATCCATGATGACAGGAGACAGTCCTCGAACCACAAAAATGCTGAAGGAAAAAACATAGATATTTTTCTTCCTGCCCTTTTGCATTTGCTGAGAGGCCACTCAAAAAAATTTTGCATGAAAGATCAAAATAGAATGAGCTACTTAATGATTAATTTTCCTCACAAAACACAAAGGGCAAAATTTATAATGATATTTCGAGTGTCTTTGTGACCACTGGTACATTTTTGAAGCTAGCATTATTTCTTAGGAACTTTTTGCCTGGAATCAGCTCCAAGTAAGCAAAGAGAAAGAAATTTGTGCCTTTGAGTCGGTCATTTGGCCAACATCAGTCTTGTGGCTTTCTCAATGTGCTATGGAAGTCTTCAAACACTTTTGAATGCTACATCTATAGCATGTGAGGGACTGTATCTGTCAAACCTACTCAATCACAGAGCTGTCGAATGGACCTCAGGCACTGTTGTGCTTAGCTCTTGGATATTTATTTGCATGGAAAAGGACAAACTTGGCCTCTGTATATACCAGATTCTGCACGCTATAATTTACAGATGAACTTCATAACATTTACATTTTCAAAGCAGATAACAATGTTGAGGAAATACCTGACTTTGAGTGCCTTTAATTTCATCATCTAGCTGCTGGTTTCCAGAAGTTCTCTCTTTTAGCCAGATGAATGTACTGCACAACGTTATGTTCTGATTTTCAAAGGTCTCTGACTCCTGTTTCTGTTTTTGACTAAGAGGAGATTTGGTAAGACCTTGTCTTGTGAGGAGCCAAGCTGTGCTCCTGTAGAATGCCAACTCCTTTGACCAGCAGAGAAGCACAGGGAAGGCTGATTATATGGAAATTTCCTCTTTTCAAGTAGTGGCAACCCATTTTGGAACTTCTTACCCTTCTGGCCTCTTTTGGGCAATGCTCATGTCCTCCAGTGGGAATAGGACTGTATCTATACCCATGGATTGAGATGTGTGTCTCCACACTTTGTTTTCTTCTCCTTTAATCCAGTGGCCAAAAGCAAGTACACCCCACAACCAGCCCCAGCAGCTCTCAGGTGGCTGCAGCCAACTGAGTCGTCATAACTTGAACCTGTTGATCCTTCACCTTGGCTTACACACTTGTGTGGACTCCAAAAAGCTTCGCAGCCATAAATTTGGAAGCTGAGCAAAGCCCAGAAATTTTATTCTAATGGCTGTGAAATGGAAGACCTTTCAGCAACTGTACTTGAGGTAAGATAAATTTTACACTCGCTTTGTGCTGACACAAATTACTACCTCTGGTGCTTGATGGGGGAGCATTTGGTTGCAACTGACAAGTGCCTCATCTCTCTCTCTATTCTAGTTTGGGTGGAATTTGTTAATGTTTTTTTTTAATTTTATATAGAATGTGCTGAACCTGCCATAATAAAATTTTACGGATTAGTGATTACTGAGGTTTCCTTCTCTCACAAATAGATATTATTATTCTTCACAAAAAAGTAAGCATACTCATTTGTGGCAACATTTTATAAAATGTTCATGATAACCACAGACCTAATGTACTGTAATTGTCCTTAATCATTTGTTGATTCAAAAAAATCATTTGCTACTGCATTGCTTCACCTAGTTTTCTGATGTTTTCTTCTGGAACATCTTTGAAGGGTTAGTGACTGAAGAAGTTTGTGTTCTGCTAAAGCTGCATGGGATGGTTGCTTGGTAACAATACTTGTGGCATAAAAAGCATTGTGTAAGGCATATGCCTGTTCCTACCTCTTTTTAGGGGACAGGGAAGAATTATAGAGAAGATATATTTTATTTAAGGAGCCTAGGAGATCTAGAAGAATTGCTGCCTGAGAGACAAAGCTGAAAAGGGAATGCTTTGAAACCAATATATCATTGGAGACTGCCTTCAGAAAACCACTGCAGAATTAAATTAAATTCCATTGGAGCTCTCTAGATAGCTGCCATGGGAAAATAACTTGCTTCCAGCTGCTTGTGGAGAGCCCCACCCCAGCAAGGCAGCCAGCTGCTTTGGGGAGCCATTTGGGCATAAGGTCCTCTACCTTTTGGCCTCAGGAGGTCTTCCAAAGCATTTAAACTCCCCATGTTGCTGTCTGCAGCAGTGACAGTCACTGGGCACTGCAGCAGTCTCCTCTCCCAAGAGCAGACACAGCACCATGCAGCAGCCTGAGCGAGAGCTTGCTGAGAGTTTCTCCACAGCTCCCACTGCTCCCATGACCCACCCAGCTCTCTGTGCCAAGACCCACAGCCTGACCAAAGCAATATCTGCTGAACAGATTCATCTTTGTTAACTCCCTCACAGGGCTGGATGGGACCTCTGTTACTTCCTTCTCATCTTCCCAGCTGTTCTACCATGTTACTAGTAGACTTAATCCTGTTTCTGTGCACTTGTCAAGCCAGAAAAGTTCAGTTCTTTAGTAACTGATAAACACTAAACAATGCATAAGGGGCAGAAATACCCAGACAGACTGAAGGGGTATTTTGCCTGCCAGTCTAGTGACATCATTGGTTTTGACAATTTCCAGCTGTCAAAAGGCAGTTGGGAAAACAGTGAGCATCAGTGAAGGATCTGTGAATACGTTTACAGGATCCCCAGTTCTACTTGTTTTGAGCATGGGCAGGTAGGTATGCTGGTCCCAAAGGGTGAAGATTACAAGAGCTTGGAAGAAAATGTGTTGTGCTAAAGAACCACTTAACGACTGAGACGGGAAGAGACCTCCAGAAATTGTCTAGTCCAATCCCATCACTCAGAGTGTCAGCTAGAACATGTTGTCCAGGGCATTGTCCAGTCCTTGTCTCAGAGGGACTCTAATCCATAGCTTTTACTCTTTTCAAGCCCCTCTTGAGTCCTCAGAAGTTCACCCTGACTCATAACATAAAGCCAGATGTGGCAATGTCAAAAGGAAGAGATAGGGACTTCTAGCCAAACTCCCTGTTCATTACAGTCAGAGATGTTTGTCTATTAAATGCAGCATCAAGTCCAATAACCTCTGGTTGATTAGAGCAAATCTTTCAGGATGACATTTTAATCTTCACTCTAAAACTCCAAGTGACAGAGAAGCTAAAACACCCTCTGGACAAATTACTCTGATGATTAATTGCCCCTTCTATTAATAATAATTTTTAAAAGACAGTATTTGCATTTTTTCATGAATATGATAAGTGTGTCTGCTAGATTAAAAAGATTTCTATTGTCAGGATTTTCCCCCCAGATAGATATTTATGCACCATGATATTTATACTTTTATATGCTCTTGTGTAGGATACATCCAGTAGCAGCCATAGCATAGTGTCCCATGCCATTTTAATAATCATTGAATCACCGTTTTGCTCTGCTCCTGTGGATTTGATCAGAGAGATTTGATATGATCCATCACAGTGTATCCTATAAAGAATTGAAAGGAATGTAAGAAACGCTGGTCAGCTACTCTGAAGAGAGGAAAAAGATCTTACCCTTGAAGTGAAGTCTGTCATCCAATCTCCTGTGGCCAAGATTCCTATCTTCTACATTTTGTTGTCATTAAATGGAAGCATAATCCTGGACACTAAATGATTTCAAATAAACAGCTGCTGAACACTGGAGAGACAGGAGACTGTGTAACGCTTACCTGCTCAACTTTAGCAAAGTTGTTTCACTTTTTTGTTGCTAATCCAGTTTAATCTAGGATTACTCATGTTTTATAATTGCATAACCTGGATAAAATGTGTCTGGGGATAAGGGTATTCTCTCCAGAGAAAAGACCCATGGAAGCAGAGCCCAGAATTCATCACACATGCCACTCCCCTTTTACCTAAATCCCTCCCTGTGCCATAATACTTCTGTCACATCAGTAGAATCCTGCAAAAATAGGCCCTGGGTATATGTTAAAGTTATGACAGCAGACTTCCTGACAAGGTCTGCTGCTTTCTTCTGAATCAGCTAACTGGTTGTATCAGTCCCAACAGCAGACCAGAGTTTTAGCACCAGCATGAAGCTTGCTTTTAGAAAGCTAAGAGCTTAATAGAGTAACAATAGTAATTTATTCCTTCTGGAAATAACACTAGGTGTAGAACACCAGCTATCTGAATTCTTCATAAATTTGTGCCTTCCAAATAATGCTGAAATTGTGATAGCCTCTCCAATTCTTTTTTTTTTATTTGAATACAAGACCTACATGCATGTATGTATATATAAAACATGCATATATTTTTCATCTGCACATATAAACATTTTCATCAGTATTTTGGATATATCTTACTATCATAAGGCTCACTTCTCTTTATGTATTTTTCAGTATTTTGCTTTGCAACATTTATAAAACGATCTGACCTTGTTTCCAGGATAGAGTTATTGGTTTAGCAGAGCTAAACTGACAGTAGCAGAGCTACTGAAGACCAAGAGCAGATGAGTCCGTGCTGTTCACTGAGGCAGTGGTCCAGGACTAGCACAGGCCAGGGCTGGTACAGGACCTTACCAGCCCCAGGAGAGTTTCATAGCTGTACCTGCATCAGCTCCCTGCTGGAGAGGAGCTTCTGGCTTTTTGCTGTGTCCTTCAAGAAAACAAGCTGCCCACAAACCCACACATGGCTCATATAATTACTTATTCTTTCCAAGAGAAAGAGTAGAAAAAGGATGTATTGACCAAGGCTGTGTTTTCCCTTGTTTTGGTTTTAATTGAATAAATGAGCAAAGACAATAAACTACATTGTCAATAGATGGAATTTTCCATCCAGAAAAACATATTGCAAAATCCAGCAAAGGTCTCCCAAAAAAGGCTTTTCCCTGGACAGCTGAGAGCTGGATGAAAAACAGTGAAAACTGACTGGTGTTTTCACACTTTCTTATGGAACAATAAAATTTGAAGTTCCCTTTTACTCCTTTCATCCTCCCATGTGCATTATTTCTGTTTAAGGTTAGGCTGACAAGCAAATTAATTCTTACCACTCTTCTTTTCTTTTTCTCCTCCACCTGCTCCTATTTTTGGGGTTTTTTTTAAAATATTTTTACAATATTTCTATGTATGAGCAGGGGAACTGAACAATCCCAGAGGCTTCTTTGCCCAGTACTGGGTAGATGCTTGAAAGGGACAGATCCTAACTCAAAATATTTATCAAAGATGGATAAAAGAATAGATAGAAATAAATTATTTCCTCCCCTGAGCCTTTTGTGTGTATATGCATATGTCTTCTGAGGTATAGACAGCTCAGAAAGCATAATGGTTTTCCTAAATCTCTGGAGGAAAAGTATTACAGAACCATGGAGAGATTTGAGACCCACTGTCCTAATGTCAGACTTTAATCAGAAGCCAATCCTTCCCTTCTTGCTACTTTTCCTTTCAGAAAGATCAGAACACAGACACAGCTACCCAGGCGTGTCTCTTGTCCTCAAGACAGATAAATGTTGTTAAAATATATACATATAAAATTTAAGTTTGTTCAAAGATTGATATAACAAGAGGTTGGGTTAGATTTCATCCTCAAAAAAGAGCTTCAGGACTCATACACCATGGAGAGCTGTGAGACAGTAACTAAGAAATTCTGGAAAGGAAGTTATTAAAGCCAGAACATTGTTCTGTTTTCCTGATGGTCTCTATCTGCACTTATTAATTATTTTTTTTTTACAGAGAGCTACCTCAAGGATCAAATTGGCCAGCAGGTTCAGGTTCCTTTGAGGCTTTGCAACTTGTATATGAAGTTAAAGTTACCACTCTCTGAGACTTACATAAAAATAATTCAGTGCAAAGAGAAGTAGATTTTCCGACATCTGATTTTTTTGCACAGTTTTGTTTGGGTTTTTTTCTTTTTTTTTTTTGCCCCATCCTAATCTGTTTATTTCAAGAACATTCTTAACAATGTAAGACTTGTCCTCAGGGTAGTTCTGAGGTCTGTCTAACCAAATAGTCTGTCTTTTCAAAAGCAGATTCTTCACCAGAATGGACAAGAAAGACACTAAACTATTCTTTCTAATTTATGCTAGAATTTAGTCAATTACTGTAACGTAAAAGTTCACTCTCTTGTTAAAACTTTCTTTCCCCCTGTACCTTGCAAATGTTTTGAATATCCCTTTAACTTTTGGTTTCTGTTACAAAAACCTCAAGTGAGAAATCCCTATCAGTCTTCTTTCTCTTCTGCTGCTTTTGTTTTTCACATTTATAACTTTTTGTTTCTGTATAAACCAGCATAGACCTATTTGTACCGGTCAGGAAATTGTGTTCCACCTGAACATTAGGTATTTAAACAAACTTTTCACAGTAACATGGCAAATTTTCTCTCATTTGTGGAGAAATTAATGTGTTCTCATAATGCCATAGTTCAAAGCAGGTGGGAAACACCTCACCTAGCTCATAAGAAAGCGACAAGGACACATCATAACTCATTATTTCTGATGTTCAACATATCATTCATATCCCATTCAGTGGCATTTCTTCAGTTTTCTTCAAACTGAAGAAAATACTAAGTTTTGAGGAATATAAAGTAATGAGTCCTAAGCATTATTCTAAATGCCCTGAAATGCAGATTTTAAATATCAAGTGGTGTCATTTTTAAGAGGAAAAGAGGGAAAAAAACATAATGCAGCAGCGTTCCTCACACCAGCTGGGAAAATCATGCAATATATATGCATGATTTTGCATCTCTCTTCCCCCATCCAACCTCTGTAAACCAGTCTCTGGCAATCCAGAGGAGGTTGATAGGCAGTCTGGCACTAACAGGGACCTTGTTAGCTGCCATTAGCCAGAGTCACTCTCTAATTCTTAAGCTTAGACAATGGGGAAAATAAGAATAGCATTAAAATATTTATTGCTTTCCCTCTCAGCAGCTCCCTGTAATTGTAACTGAGAACCACAGAACACAAAGATTGAAATATTCAGCTTAAGTAGCTATAAATTTAGGAAACACATTTTCTTTCCCTGACAAAGGGAGATGAAACCAATAATAATACAAAAACCTTTACCTAGAGAAAAACAAAGTAAGTTAGGAGCAGCAGCTGTCTGTGAGAATCTTCTAAATGCATAAAAATTCTGTTTGGCTTTCTAAATAATAAATTGCTAAAGAGCAAATTTTAAGAAGCTCTACAGAAATTAATCTTTCTTTAACAGATAGCACAGGTACTCAAGCCTTTAGTTAATTATGGGGGCTTCAAACAATATTGTCCTCCATTAAGGAGCAAGTGAGAACAGTTTCTTTTTGGGCAATTGCATTCATTTAAAGTGACTTTTAAAAGAGTTTTTTTTTTATAAAATTAAAAAGTCCACTCACAAGTATCATCAAAATTAATTCCACAGTGATGCAGAACCTGGCTAACAACTCAAGTTTCATATTCATTTGGAAAATTGGTTTCTACATAGAATCATGGAACTTTCCAGATTAAACAAACAGAAATCAGTACACAAAATTTGCTATTACTGAATGAATTCATACATATTCATACATATTCATTAATATCTCTGTGTTTCAGACCTCCAAGTATACAATTCCATAGGCCACCATACAGAATTCCTTCTTTGCCTTTAACCCAGCTGGGACAGAAATGAATTTTAGCCTCCCCAATCCTGAATGAATTATTGGTAAATCACATCAGGGTTTATCTCTACTCACTCCATTTATATGAGGATAGAAGCTATGCCTGATAGCATCTCTCTGTCATTCACAAGGGCTGAGGTAACAAAGCTTTTAATTTTTTTCAGTCAAGCTTTTAAGAAATGGGAGAATAACCCATGAGGATTCTTGCATAACACACCTCCTCAACAATTCTGGCTTAAACTAATATTTTCCCAAGTGATTACACCAAGGATTTAATTGTAAAATATTAAACTGTTACTCTTTCTTTCCCAATCTTGCTTTTTCCTCTCCTGAGAACATATAAAGCTGAAAAGGCATTATTGCCCCTAGAAATGTAAAATCCCACGAGCATCCCTCCACCAGCATATGTAAGAGGGTGAGGATCTGAATAAATAAGTCCTTAATATTCAGGGTAAGGTTGAACAGGGCTCTGAGCAACCCAATCCAGTTGAAGATGTCCCTGCTTTGCAGGGGCTGGATTAGGTGGTTTTTAAAGGTCTCTTCCAGCCCAAACCATTCTGTAACTCTATGACTGTACAATACTGACTCCATTCTCTAATTAATTCAAATAGGACTATCATAGCAATTTCTGAGGAAGTAAAATCCAATGATGGGTTAAAAGGAAGTGTATTTGAAGCTATTACAAATCATGATGAACATGTCAGTCTAAAAATGAATCTATGATGCTCTGGTTCTGCCTTTAAAAATACTATTTACAACACCATTCTGCATACCAACAATTAGTAATTTGTATGTATCCTTATCTTGCCTCACCTTTTGATCCAAAATACCATTAAGTCAAGCAATTCTTCCCATTAGCATTTCAAATGGATTTGTACTAGAAAAGTGACAGCTGGATTTTTTTTTTAATGATATTAATCTCTGTCCAGAAATTAAATGTACATAAGTTCAGCCTGCAAGATCCTCCTTCAGAACAGCTTTCTGGTCTGTGAATGCTTTGAATGATTCTAGCCTCAAGACCTGATCAACCAATTTATATACTTTTTGTGTTTTTAGAAAGTTCTAGGTTCAGCTCTATCTTGGCAAAACTTTGCTCTTAAGGATGAACAGATAATACAGGAGTAGATCTGCCCTTTATCTATATCAGCAATGCTCCAATAGCTCAATAGGCAGTATATTGATTTATGTGAGTTGGGCATATCCTGTAGCCCCTGAAATTGTCCTCTTTGTTTGATCTAGAGAGAAATCAGATTTAATGTGCAGTAGATATGTCTGAAAGTTAAATTTTTCCCATTATCCTGACATCCATCACTACCTACCATGCCCTGTGCACTTTAGATTGTTTCCAGATTCCATTAAGTCCAGCAAAACTTGTAATTAATGATTGATTCCGTTTGGGTTTTAGCACTGTACCTGTAGGGTTGCTGTCAAAGGAGTGTTGCTGTATTACACTTTTACTTATTTATTTACTTGTTTCATTCTCAGTGTTTAATGAGCCTGCATTGCCTCCAGAAAACTGATGGCAAGACAGTAGGAAAAATGACTGCTCAGAGAGACAGTTTCTGCTATTTTGTAGCCCAGACTTCTGGTAATGCTCTGAAACCTGTGCACACTCATGGAAAGAACAGAACACCTAACCAAAAAGTTATGGCAATTTTAGGAGCATTTATTGTTTTCAAGTGAATTAAATTGTTACAGTTTCTGAAAGGAAATAAGTATTTAAACTATTTTAGGGAAAAGGCAAGGGCAGCTGTTTCAACACAACATTCAAGTTTCTCACAGATGTTAGGGAAGGTTATATATTCCTTTAGATAAAGTGTGGGACTGTGAGCAGAAGTTTATATTCTGTTTGCTGTCAGATTCAGTTTCCAGATAGGTTAAGTCAGAATTTATAGTGAATGCAGTCAATGCCAAGGCCAGATCTTCAACAGCTCCTTTGACCCAGTTGCTGATATATCTGTCTGTAAAGTTTTCTTTCCACAATTATGCAATTGAAATTGTACTTCCACAAATGTCTAAAATGTAACTATAAGATGAGAGAATTTTGCAAAACATGTTTTCCTCAGCAGCATGTTCAGGAAAGGTCTTAAGAGTTTATAACTATTCCTAGAGTGCTTAATTTATTTAGCATGCCTGTTGAGAAATAACATACTCACTCAGAGTAATTTTTAAAAAGTGCATGCTTTAAGGAGTTTAAATATTGGCTAATTGTATATTGAAGTTAAGTGTAACACATTGCTTCCCCTTTTAGCATGATGAATTGAAAAGCAGTCTAAATATCAGCATTACAGAATTAATATTTTATTTATATTTGATAAAATCCTAACATACACATCTACAGTACCATTCCTAAATGACAGTGTGACATTTGCAATTGAAGAAACAGCTCGTGAAAAATTAGTGTAAATGTGAAAACACAAATGATAACTCAGATGTATCTGCAGCCCACACATTGATCTTAAATGTCCTTTTGTCGAAGAAGAGTGTCTGCAGACCAACCATGATATAAATAGTATCTAAGTATTTTATTTTATTTCAGGCAATAAAAACACACAGGGTGACCATGAGGAGAAGTAGGTTGATGCAATGTCCCAGCCCACTGATGAAGCTAAGGAAAGAGCAGTCCTGATGTAAACTCCTGAAGCACCCACATCTTCAGGAAGGAGCTGCAGCTCCACTTGCCTGAGCAGGTGGAAGGAATTTCCTAAGCATTTTAGGGAGTTTTAGGGAGTTATGTGCTTCAGAGATTCCATCATCTTTTCTGTGTAGTAGAATGGAACATCCCTCCCATTTTTCCCTCTCCATCTTTGTATGGAGTGGCCTTTAGGAACAGCATTACTGCAGCCACCACAAAAGGTATCAAATAAATAAAGAAATGGAGGTGGGTTGCAGTTTGAATGGGACCTTATTCTTTGCTCATGACCTTGACCTCTCAGGATCAGATCACAACTAATTTGTGTCTAGAGAATGCTGAATTCTTAGCCTATTTTATAGGATGAAAATTCTCCAATGGAGTAGCAAGATAAGCCATCATTAGTTCAAACTCATAATTTCTATTTCTCTGCATGAAAATTACCTGTCAAGGGAATAATAAGGCCCTTCTTTGTGCATCTAGAAGTATAGTGTTGCTAGGATTTTAGGGGAAAGCTGAACAAGTTCACCTTATTTAAACTTCTGTCTGCTTGAATTTTGAAAAACACATCTCTAAAATGGCATTCAGTAGATAAAAGGCAAGAAGATTGGAGGAGTGAAGTTTTCCTGTCTTTACCTTTAAAGTGCCAGTTATTTCTGAGATTGCAAGCTATTTGCTGAACCTGGTGAATTATAACCTTGAATACCCAAATGCTCACCACAGGATTGCAAAGGCTTGGTTTGTAGCAGGGTATCTAGAGGAATCTAGCCAAAACCCAGACATAATTTAGATTTTATCATTGATGAGATTTAAAACTGTTTTCCACTGTGCTAGCAAAACAACACAAAAGCAGTTCCCCAAATAATGTGCCAGGACGGAACACGGAACACAAATCAAAGGTCCAACTCAACAGTTTTCAGAGCATTCACCCTCCAGAATGGTCTCACTCTTTGGTTATGCCAAACAAATCTGTCACCAAATTCCTGAATGCTGTGCTTTGATCCTTCTGTTTAGAACTTCAGTGTGATGCTGCTGAGCTTGTAATGGACAAGTGAGGAATGAGAAGGAAAACTCTGACAGCTCCTTCAGTTGGGACAGTTGTCTGTGAAGCCTTGCATGGTAGTGCAGGTGCATGTGAACACTTCCATATTCATAACAGAAGGGGAGAAAACATTAATTTCCTAAGAGACAAGAGTTAAACCTTTACACTTACATCGTGTTAATGGAAAGATGTGCATTGAATCAAATTGACTGAGCCTTAACTCATTCATGGCCTTAACTATTCAACAGGGAATCAGGAAATCTAAAAAAAACCCGCACTTTATTATTAATAACCACTCATAGTGGAAAGAGGTGCAAGGGCCACTGTTCATACCTAACCAGGACATGCTCCAAGCTTTTATTATTTCCTTGGCTACTCTATGATTCTCATTTCTATGGAGTTCCTTAATGGAATAGTCCTCACTGTGATCAAGGCTATTTATTATTAATGATGTGATTGCTTCTTTAGTCCTCTCCTTTATTCAAATGGTTCTAAATCCTAATCATGGGAGATGCAGTTGCTCAAATTCTTATCTCACGTAAAGTGTCATAAACCAAAATACTGAGTCAAAGAAATCATTTCAAATTTATAAAGACACAAAATAAAATTCTGACCAAGTACAACAAAGGTAACCGAACATAAAATTCAGTGCTGCATCCTCATGAGCACACAATAAACTACAGAGACCTGTGGACCTTCTTGAAGAAAAGAAAAATGAATGGGTAACTGATCCAGAAACAAAATGAAAGCAACCTTTATCAAAAAAATATTTTAAAAGTGCTGAACTGCCCAGAACATATAAAAAAGACCACTACACACTGACAACATCATCGCTTCAAATGAAAAAAACATGACATTAAAGTCCTCTGTGAACAAAAGGAGCTAAAAAGTAAACAAATCCCAGTGCAGCAAAAATAGGGCATGGTAGTGAACAAATCTAGGGAAGCAGCTAGACTCCGAAGGCCAGGAAATACATCAATGAAATTAAATATAATTTTGAAAATAGTAATTTCTAAATTGAAAATTTAACTCTGTTTTAGTAACCTTTTGTAGCTTATACTTCCAAGCACGTATAACCCATTGTACATTATCTGAATTTTGGGCCATCACCTATATACCACCGTACATAAAAAGCAGTAGCAGGTCGATGTGAACTCTTCTGCTAAGTGTGACACATAAACCATGCCTGTGGTTCTCAGGAAAAGAAATCACACAAGAGCAAATGGCAGCCTAAAGATACCTTCCTTTCTTCAGCTTTGAACTGTCGGGGGAAGAATTTTATGTGTAGACACATAAACAAAGTCTGCAAAGCACTGCTCTTCCTGTACTGGTTAGAGTGGTAACCAGCTTTCCAAGATGATGATCCTGACCTTCAGTGTCACTCAGCATTGATTGAAAAGACACTAACTACATGAAAAACCGGCCAGAGAATTTCTTTGGTTCTCTGTAGAAGGCTCTCAAAGCCAATCAAGACCCTGAAGAAGTGTTCTTGCTTGCTGGGCTGCACTTCAGAGGTTAATGTGGTCAATGTGCCTTCCTGGTTTTAGAAATATTTGACTGCTCTTGCTTGCAGACAGTGCACAGGGTAAGGACTCTCCTTTGGATCCTGCAGATTGTCTCAGTGTGAGCAATTTTTCTGCCACAAAGATCACCTTGCTGTGATGAACTTTTAAATCTCCAGCATTTAGGTCTCTTCTGGGAACTCTCCAGATCAGTTATCCTGACATTCCAGGTTCTTTGTTTCACCACAATCATTCACAGTGAAGTCAAAGATCAGGTCCCTGACCAACTAACAATGCTTTCTGTGGTTTTTGTGTTCAGATCTTGCTTCTTCACTACTTTTTCTGAAATGTTTAGAAATTATTCTTTTAATTCAATGCAAATTATTTGCTTGTTTATAAAATCTATTTATATTTTAATATTTAAAATTTTCCAGCTTTGAATAAATTAAATGGTAGATAAATCACTTCCTTATTAAAAGTTAGTCTGACATGCTATGCCTGTTCTGGACTGTTAGGAAGGCTTAACACCATCCAAAACTCATTTAATTCTTATGTTTAATGCCCTACACAAGCTCTTAGGTCTGTCTTTTCCCGTCTCTGATAATCCATTATATGTTATTCTTTCCTATACAGCAAAATACAGATTACACTGCAGTTCTTTCATTACAAATCTAACAGGAACATTTTTTAAAGCTGTCACTTTGTTAATCATTTTACAGAATCTAAAGCAACAGAGAGAATATTTTTTTGTTTCAGTTGATTGTGACAGACATTATGAATGACCATTTATGTATAATCTTTTCATCAGCAATATCACAGCAACTTCAAATCAAGTGATTTCATATAAAAGATTATTTAATACCTGCAGCTGGGATTTTGGGCAAATCTGTACTGACCACTCATCAATTGTAGAAAGCCTTAGATGCAGAAAAGTTCCAAACTCATCTTTTTCCTGTCATCATGCATAGACTGAGTATAATTATTTGCTATTTCCATTTAAAAGGATTAAGCCCAGATATGCAATTGCATCCTGCAGTTGCCAAAATGTCTGAAGAAGAATGCAGCCATACTGTGTCTTCTTACAGAAATTATATAATTAGGTTAAATCCATTTTTGCCAATTCTACTTTTGTTTCCAAATACTTCCTATAGAAGCTCTCAACCCCCCACCATGTCCTATCTGTAATAGTTCCTATTGCCACTGCTGGTCACAAGCAAATTGATACATAACATGGTGTGATGGGCTGACCCTGACTGGGTACCAGTTGCCCACCAGAGCTGCTCTGTCTCTCCCTCTGCTCAGGACACAGGAGAGAAATATCCAAGTTTACCCTGCATTTTCTCCCATTTGTTCAGTGTATGTTGTCCTGTAATTTCCTGCCAAATGCTGCCAAGTGTTGGCAGATTCTGGCCACCTCATTTTCACTAGAACAGGTCATTACTCTTAAAATGGCCACATCTACTTCCTCACTGCCAAATCTGTACTTAAGGAGCTACAGGATGTGGTGCTTCATACAAGTAACCAGAAACAGCCTCTGTAGAAGTCCTGCAGAATGGAGCAATCATTCCTTCAGTCTGGAGCAAAACACTGGTGTGGAAGGTCAGCAGTGGAAAGCTGATGCTGTTTCATGGATTCATAGATGGATGGATTTTGTAGTGTGATTTAGCAGACATTGCAATTGGATGGACCTAAGTTTGGGGCAAAATTTGTACATATGTATAAAGTTTGTCCAAGAATTTATATCACTGCCCTGGGACAGGCAGTCCCAAATCAGAAGTTACAGGGCATCAAGGTCCTGCTGGGCTCCTTGGAGCTGGTCTCAAAGCCAACTGCAGTCCCTGTTCCTGGCATTAGCACACTCAGCTACCTTTAAAAATGCAATGACAGCTGATGGGTATTATATATTTATAAGGATTTATTCACTTCAGTACACTCCTCTCTGTTCCCTGACTGAATTATTGTAACAATGTTCTCTTTTCTAGCCACCAGTGATTGTGGTTCAATTGTGTTGATAAACTGATGTTAAGGTAAGTAGCCAGAGAAACCATGAGACCACCATGTTGCCAGTGTCCTCCGGTATTTATTCCAGCTGCAAAATCCCTTACATGACTTCCTTGCTGTGCCAAAAATGGGCAAGGAAATAATTTTCCACACCAGAGTGAAGAAATTGGTTTAACTGGAGGTTAAGAAGCCCTTGAAAGCCGCTCACTTGCTTTTTTACTCATTGTCCTCTCCTTTTCAATAACACTTTGCAAATGGAGACAGATATACAAAGAGTCCTGATCATTTCAAGGCTCAGTACATCAATGCTCTCAGTATTTTGGGACTTGGCCTACAGTGAAGGATCAACAATTCACTTATGTCCCTGAGTTCCACTTTAACCAAGAAAAAAGGGAATCTACTGAAATAACTTAAATTTAAATTACACAAATGATTCCTTTGCAATGATTGTAAGGAAAAGCTTAATTTTCCTTTTTGTGATGTAGATCTTCTGTGAAAAAATAGGAACTGAAAGAAATTTAAACTTTTAGGTGCTGCATTTATAGGAGAGTTTTGTATTCTTTACATTTCAGAATTAGAAATGCTAGACTCCTGTATATGTCCACGCTTTTGGAGGTATTGGAGGAATGCAATATTAATAGAGCTGGAAGTCTCTAGATAAAGTAAAAACAAGTTTCAAGAGCAGAAGCCTTGAAAGCTTCATTATCCTGACTTTGGGAAAAATCAACCTCCTATGAGCACTGCCTGGCTCAGAAATGTGCTCTTGCATCTACAGCATGGTTTTACCCATGCAGGTGCACACCATTCTTCTCACTTTCTTGCTGCAGCCTGATCAGGGTGGCATCCACCTGATCATTAGGAATAACAAGTACCTCACCTAGAAGGGCACATTTCATTTCTCATTCTTTTAAGCATAGTACTTTGTTCCTGTATCAAATAGAATAATGAATTCTGGAACTCACATAAAAAAAATCTTGCTATTTCCTGTAAAAGGAAAAACTCATTCTATCTTGCCTGTGTGCATAATAATCTTGTTGCCTCACCAGAGCCAGTAGCAGGAATTTGACCACAATTCTTAGTAGCAGAAAGGACAGGCGAGCTTTAGAAGGACGTGCTGCACTAGTTTGAGGCATGACAATGCTTAAATATTTCGTTCAGTCCCTTCTCTTTAAGTTACTGCTTTCTAGCCCTCCAGCAAAAATGGCAGGGGGCTGGCCATGATTCATTTTCTTCCAGTTTTCCATTGTTTAGCATCAGCACTGAGGGTGGGTTTGCACTGTGCCACCAGACTGGGAAACAAAGGGGTCAGGCTGTGAGCACACAAGAGCTGGGTGACCTTGCTCTGCACCAGTAAAAGGCTGCATCACATTGCTTTGGTGCTGTGATTTAAAGTTTTATTTAGGAGGTGGGCAAAAACACATGTATATTATAGATTCTGATTCTGAGCCTAGAATACGAGCTTCTGGAGAAAAAGATGCTATTTTTTTATTTATTTTTTTTTAAATTAGAGGTATGAAGAATCCTGACTCTAGATCATGAGCAAAAATTTCAGGAGAGGGGTTTTCTGGCAGCTATTAACGCAATTAATTGGCTGTAAATCAGGAAGATTTTTAGAAGCTGGTGGATGGAGAGGGATCTTGCAGTCTTTTTCTGAAGAAAGTGCAAAGTACTCTCCGTGTTTCTTGCACTCTTTCCAAAAGCACCAAATACTGGCCACTGTCTGAAAGCAGATAAGGAGCTGGATGGACAGTGGCATTAACCAGTTTGTCAGCACAATGACTGCACTCTTGTTATCCTTATCAGGCCTGTGCTGGCATCATTAGGCTAATAAGAATATGCACAGAAGAATGTGGGGCTTAGGGCTTTTCTCCTGCTGAAATATTTGCAAGGATCTGTGGCAGTAAAGACATGGTCTCACACCATAGTCAAATATAATTCAGACACAGCAAAGATTACAAATGCCAAATAGCTCCTCTGAAGGCATAGAAATCCTCAGTGGGCTCAAATCCATTGAATCATTGAAAGGTTCAGGTTGGAAGGGGCCTTAAAGGTCACCTGGTTCCAACCCCCCTGCCATGGGCAGGGACACCTACCACTATATCAGGTTGGTCAGAGCCCCATCCAACCTGGCCTTGAACACTTCCAGGGATGGAGCATCCAAACCTCTCTGGACAACCTCCTCCAATGCCTCACCATCCTCACGGTAGCAAACTCATTCTCTCTTCTCCAGAGCCAGGAAAAAGCATAAGCTTTTCTAGGACCAATGTTATTTTAATTCTGTTCTAGAAACTAGGAAACAGGACAACTAGTTTCCCACATAACTGTCAGATAAAAATGAAAATAAAGTGCTTATTGGGATACATCTGATTTGAAATCTAATGTTTCTGACCATTGAAAATGTCCTAAAAATCTTTCTTCCATAAACTGTTATTTCAAGGCAAGCTCTAAATAGAACTATAAAAGATGAGATTTAAAAAAAAATAAGTGTGTGAGCAATGAACATGCTCATTCATTGCTCAAGAACTTAAGGCATGTATTTTCTTGAGGTAAATATGAGCACAAAGTTGATGTTACAAAAGTTCTGTCTCAACATGGGGAAATAAAAGATGCCAAACAGCACATGGCTAATTTGCCACAGCTTGGTGATTGTTCTCTTTTATGCTTACCATAAAAACTGAACCATTAAATCTCTAAATCTCCTGAATACAGATTAGATTAAGCAGTGCAAAGACCACAGTTCTGCAGATCTGCTGATGATCTTCTGTACACAGAAGATCTGTACACCTACACAGAGACCCAGCAACAGAACTCACATAGAAAAATTTGCAGGGTAAAATTTTTCCTATTTCACTAACATATTTTGTTTAAGAATTAAGATTAAAATAAAATTTAACCTTATAATGAGTGTTGTTTGCAAGTTCTGTAATTCCTTGGGAGCCTAAAAAGCCCATGCTGTTGGGACATCTATCAAAGCTTGTGCACATTCAGAAATTTATTTTAATTTATCTGGCAGTTCCAGTTTCTTATGCATTCCAACTTTTATTAGTTTATCTAAGCTAGTGTGGCATCTTGGTATAAAAATCCACATAAGAGCATTTAGAGCTGTGTTTGGATGAGGGCAGTGACATATATGTGTAAGTAGGAACAGACATTCTGGAAAACCATGTTTTCAGTAATGTAAAATGTGCTGTGCTGGTGAAAAATAGATAAAAGTCTTCTCTTTTGGTATTTTATTGTGTGGCTACAGTAGATGCTATTACTCAAAACAAAAATTATTCCTCCAGCCATCATTAACATTTTATTTTTCAAGTGAAAATAATTAAGTTCCTTGTAGTTATTAATATTTTAACATTATAAATGTGTATTAAAACAATCAAAAACTATGTTGTCTGCTGTTGAAAGAAATGCAGACCAAATTAGCCCTGGGTAAAGAGTGTAAAACCATTTCTAAGATTAATTTGCTCTCATAATGCTTATAATCATGAACCTTTTTGTGTTTGATTTTTACAGCAAACATTCTTTTGGCAGAAATATGTAAAACACTGAACTTTAAGTGACCACTGGAGAATATTTGTGGAAAGAAAACTGGATTTATAAACATAAATATTCCATTCCCATCCTCTGGTAATCAGAAGATTTCCATCTGATATGAATATACATTTTAAATCAACCAACACAGCGAAGATTTTGGCTTTTGAATGCTCATAATAAACTGCTTATGCATGGTTTATGGATCAAGAAGTACTAATGAAAATTGTTGAGATATCTAAAGTATATAGATTTTGGGTTGTTTTGGCACTGACTGTGTTACAGTAGCAGAGCACAAAAGAAGAGTTGTGCAGGATGAAACCACTGGTGTTGAGAGCCCAATGCCCCAATCACATTTTTAATGAAGTTCAGGGTGCTCCCCTGATGAGTGAATGAATGAATGAATGAATGATGAATAATCAGTGGTGGGTATAGAATGTTAAGCACATTCCTGGATCTCTTCTTCAAGGTTCTCTCCCTTACAGTAGAATCCAGTTCCTAACTAACTCTGAGAGCACCCCAAGATGCAAAGTAAAGCATGGAACATGCTGGAATTACATATGTGATCTGGAACACAGCCAGGGCTGCAGGTGTGTCTTGTGTGTCCAGTGCTGGTTGTCAGTGTTTGTGCAAGGTCTGCAATATGGAAAAAATCACTCAGTGTTTCTACTCAGCATTTCTATTTCTGAAGCAGTCCTAAGTATTATTGCAGGAGTCTAAAGTGCTTGCACATAAACATAAAGCTCTATACACACATGGATGTGTCAAAGAGCATAACCATGTGTATGTATTCCTTTTTGGGTCACAGTCTTCAAACCTAACACATGATTTTATGAAACACATTTAAATTACTTTGTGATAAAGATTTTTTTTTCTCCCCAGTCAATCCAGAGCACAGACTAGCTTCCTTTTATGAGAAATGATGTGTTACTTTAATTTCACAGTATGTACTTTTCTGACATGGAAGAGTGATAATATAATAAATCTTCTTCTATGATGATCTTTAAAGTCAATACCTAAATCACCAGGGTTATATATTTGAAACAATAAAAGCCTCAAATTATGTCCCACAGTGTGACAGGACTGGCTAAACCTTTAGAGTTAGCAATATGGTAAATTAGTTTTCTAGCTTTTCACCTCTACAGAAGCAGCCTCACATCCTGGTGACAACTTAGCTTAGAAATAAAATGAGTTTGCAGTTTTCCTGCTTATACCCAGTGGTTAGTCCCAAAGAACTGGTGCCTGGCTCTGGATGATTGCCAGTGCTAGTTTAATAGAAACATATCACTATCATAGCAGGGGGAGTGCTATATTAATGACACACCAAATATCAGTGCTCCTTGTCCCTCTGTCTCAAAAATAGCGGAGATTAACCTCAGCATGGCCAGTTTGCAATGAGTTATGCCCAGTGAATAATTGGTGTGCAGATGGAATTTCCTTCTTCTCCAGCAGATCAAATTTGAATTACCCACTGGAAAAGCTGTAAGAAAATTTCCTGTCTTGGTGTATATAAACCATAGATAATCAGCAGTTTTAGCATTTCATGAGGATTAAAAAAAAAAAAAAAAAAAGTTAAAAAATGTATAAAAAGGTATAAAATTATCTTTGGAAGAAATAAGTAAAAGTTTGTGATTGATGTTTCTTTCAATGAAGATAAACATGAACACACCTCCATCTTCTGGGTTTAATGCAGACATAATAGATGATAGACACACCTTTCCATGTAAGCATAGAAGCCCTTCATGAACAAAAACTTGGTGTTCATGGAACATTTATGTGTGTAAAAAAGTTGTGGGCTCATGTTACTAGGTATTAACTCAAAAAACCACACAATTTATGAACTACAGATTCATAACCTAATTTTTGATACTTTTGTGGAAAAAAACCACCAACCCCAAACCCAAGAAATATAGGTTTTCTTTCTATTTATTGAGCAAAATGGAGCTCTTATATAGCAAAGAAAAATATCAAAGGTTTTCATGCTGTAAATTTGTTACATTTACTTGTTATGTGTTGCATGGCCCTGTAAAAGTCTTCTACATGACACAGGTTGATTCTTTTCTATTTATTTCAAATAAATATAATTTGCATCTGCATTTTTCTTTATGAAAGTTAGCATAATGGAATTGTTTTATCCAGACTTACACAACACTGCCCTTTTTATAATGGTGTGATAGCTGCATTCATTAGGGTTATACTGGTATAAAAGCTAGATAAAGCTAGTGAGGAATGAGGACCCTTTTCCTCTCATATACAGATCAGTTTCTGCTGAAAAAAAACCAACCTGCATGTTTTCAACTTTGCATATTTTAAATTATCTGTACCAAAAAAGGGACTGATGCCTATTGCCAAGACCTGTACACACTATTCATTATATCTGGAAAGAGAGGACAGGCTTAGTTCATTACAAAGTTGTTAAATTTTTTATTAGACCCTGGCTAGTTAATCCATTAAATGGAACAAACTTCTTTTTCTCAAAGTTTAATAGCTTGCTTACATCACGCTGTGAAACACATCAGAATGTGCACAAGAGACATGAATTTTGAAAAGTTTTATCTTTTCAGAGAGTTGCTTATCATATGAAACAGATGTAAATATATAGTAGCCTTATTTAAGAGACAGGAGAGTTTTTAATGGATACTCTGCATTATGTTTAGTGTCTTTTATACATTATTTTGATCTACGATTTGTTCTGAGTGCCCTCTACTGAAAAGTAAGATGAAGTGATTAATTATTTAGTACCCAAAGATATAATGCTTACAAAAAACAGTGGAGAGTTGTACATTCTTAAAAGACATATGTATTGATACATGAAAGGCTTTAGAGCAAATTTACTGCTTCAGAGATAAATTCATTATGTGAATGTGTTTATAGGTATATTAAAATATGGTGTATTTGTGGCTTCTGCTTCCAACTGGCTGAACACATTTTTTATTATTATCTAAGATAACAGCAGAAATCCAGTGCATTTGTTGAGTAACTCTTGAGAGTTTGCTCCAAAACCCCTGGAACTTAACAAGAATCTGCTCATTAGTTCAAGTGTCTCTGGATTGGCCCTGAGTAGGTATTGTATAATATTAATCAGTAACACACACAAATTCAGGACTGTTCTGCTACTGTAGGACAATAATAAATTAGAGGAAACAAAAGCAGCAAGTGGATGAAATTTGGACACAAAGAAATCAGCTTTAGATGCATATATGTATTTTATGCATACACATACATACAAATGTGCAAATCTCTGTCTTTCTAAACAGCTAAAATGAAATGTTCACCTTGAATGTTAATTGAATCCCTACTGTTCAACAAGCTTCCCATTCACTATGAACCATCACAGTTTTGCTCAATAGAGATAAAACTCATACTTTAGAGTGCTGCATTATTATATTTTTTTTTAGTTTTTATAACATATTGACATATATTTTTTTTTTAAAAAAAAACAAGTAATCTTTGATTACTTCCAGCTAAAGGACACACAGATTTTTGCTTGAGGAAAAAAAAAAGAGATTTGCATAATTTTCTGGTTGATAAAACCAGCAAAGTATGATTCTTCCTCAGCATATTGGTTAGTAAAAGTGGGTAAGGGATTGGTGTCTGGTACTGCCAACCCAAGTGTCTGAGCTAGAGCTCCCCTGCCAGCAGAGCTCTCTCCATCCCACTGTAATAAATATGATGTGTCAGCTGCTCCTGAATCACAGCTCAGAGCTTCTGAACCTTACTGGCCACCTTCACCAGTTCTCTCCAAACACAATGCACTGTTCACTAATATCTGGGTGTCAGTCTCACCTCCTGTGAGCCTGCTTTTCTTTTTCAGTCCCTCTCTTACCTTTTAAGCAAAGTTTTCTGCTTATTTGGGGGGATTTTTTGCTAGGCAGAGCATCCATAGCATTAAACATTCCTTTATATTTTATTTCCCCAGTTTATCTACATTTTCTTTGATTTTAACTTTTCCAGTCTGTTTCCTTAGCTCCTCTGAAGAACTTCTTGTTAATTCTCACCACTCAAGTATCTGACTATAACTAGTATCAGGCCAGTCTCTTTTTCTATTTTAGAGCCTATCTTTTTTAGATTTGTTCATCAAATATCATATAAATATTATGCAATGCAACTTTTTCTAATTTTTTTTTAAATGGGTTACTTAAATATCAGTCTTCATTACAACCTCATGATCCTCCTTCCACAAAAACCTCTCTCACCATCACTGCCATAAAAAATATTTATATAAAATGACAAGTTTACTAGCTCCCAGCCTTCCTGCTCTCTCTAATGAGCACAGATTGACTTCAGATTTAGAAATTATTGAATATTATCTTGTTGATGACGTAGAAAATTTGCTACAAGTACAGTTTTTATTTAGGTTTGTTCTTCATACAGAATGTGTATAACACATATACAAGTGTATTTGCCACAGACACACACATTTACTTTATTCTTTTATTAAGAACAGAATTAAGTTCCAGTCCAGTCAATTTGAGTTCATTTTTTTGAACAGATTTATCACTTCATAGAGGGCACACCTGTATTCATTTTAAGTAATTCCAGATACCCACATAGCAATATCAGCTGGATCCATGGATGTTTTGTGAGCTTTATTCTCATGTAGGAGATCAGTGCAAGGGTTTTGGCTTCCCAGAAGATGAGTAGCTGAAGGAGAAGGCTCTACAAGGAGGATCCAGAAGTATTTTGGACTATGGACTTCCATCACAGATGAGGTTTATCATGGAAAAAAAATCCAAAAACTCCCATGAGATCAGTCTGTGTGAGAGCTGGAAGGCTGGTGAAAGGGAAATCACTTTCCACAGAACCTCTTACTTCCACAGTTTCATGGATAATTGCATGGATTTCTTGCATTGTCTTGATGCTTTCTGTGGGTGCCATTATCTTAGAAGACTGAAATTCTGAATCCCAGAGTTGGATTTATTGTCCTGCACTGCAATTCATGTTCCTGTTGAGCTGGCCACAGTCAATGAAGAATAAGTATGCTAAAAGAAACATTTATCTCATCTTAAGGAAGCAAGTAAAAAGGCTGAAATAATTCAGAATACGGTACCCACTTGTGTCCATAAGCCAGGAACAGATGACAGATAACACATTACACTGTAGATAGCTAAATGCAGGTAAGACAAATAAATTCCTCTGCACTCTTCTCTTATAGGCCAAGGCCTTCAGAACTAAAGAGCTCTGATTTCTAGCTGATTTTAAGCTGATGGACAGGCACAGTGGATTCACTATTAGTGGGGGGAAAAAAAATTTAAAAAATAAAAGAAAAACTTTTAGGCTGCTCTGAAATAAAGCAAAATATCAAACCTTCTCCAAAACATTAATATAGTCCCAGTCTCACAGCCAGACCTACAAGTGGCTTCTTTGTGAGCTTCTTTCCATTAAATCAAATGACCATTTGATATGGAGAAGAGTGCAGACATATATTTATCCTATTTGGGCAGAAGAAACTGCTGTCTACAGTGCCTGACTCAGAATTTATGCAAAAGCTTTTAAGTTTACAAAAAATACCACTTGCTTTTATTTTTTTTTTTCACTTTTGCTTTAAAACCTGCATTTTTAAAGTACATCTCTCAGTTCTCTCCCTAAGTGCATCATTCACAGTTAGGAATATGAAACGCTCCATGTTCATAGTTATTTGGCAGTGATTCTCCCCTAAATCTACCTTGATTTCTGAATTTTACAGTAAATGGAAGACGCTGTAATTGCAGTACTTGAGAACTTTGCTCTCAGTCAGGTAATATATGACTGATTCAAAGCATCATTATATTATTTTATCGTTATATTTGCTGCCTTTGACTATGTGCATTACAAACCATTTGGGAAAAACATTTTTAATAGAAAAAGTACTTGTGAGAACTAATTCTGAAAAGCAAATATAGCAATGCCATTTTGCAGGTATAGATTTCCTTCTGAAATGGTAAAGCATCCTCTACAGTGCTATCATGTTCCTTCTCAGATAGTTATTTATGGAATTAAAAAAAAACAACACTACAACACCTCCCTGTAAGGACACAGAGACCAGATACCAGGAGAAGCTTCCCATGAAAGTTAGTGAATTGTGTATTTTAAAGACTCAGATGTCCAACAAAAAATGATTGAAACTGCTACCACCCCTTTCACTTTGTGCCCCACCAAAATTTATTTATTTAAATACTGTACATATATACACACCATGGTTATATGACAAGCTATGAATCATGAATTCTTTCATGATTCAGACACATTTGAGACATGTTTTTTACATTTTTTGGTTTTTCCTGTGGATATGCTTCCCTATATCCTTACCCTTTCCAACATCCACATATGCATCCCAGGACTCCTACCAATGTGGTGGGGCAATCTGACAGCATATTTAAACAAGCTGAAAAAATATTTTCTTTCCATAAACATTAAAAACAAAAGTGTGTGTAAGATAAAATAGCCCTAATACAGCCTTCACAGTTATTTATCAATGTGACCTGCAGGTAGGTTCTGCTGCTGTCCACCTCCCCAGTGTTCACACACCAGATTACAAAGAAATTTGTAAATATTGTATTTTGTGATATGATTACTAACTCAAGATGGGTAACCAGACTTGGAGGTGGGGTGGAAGGCATCA
Organism: Parus major; assembly: GCF_001522545.3. NCBI lineage: Eukaryota > Metazoa > Chordata > Aves > Passeriformes > Paridae > Parus > Parus major. The sequence goes on along the minus strand of NC_031773.1, from coordinate 55,267,088 downwards.
GCATTCCTACCATTTATTTGTGCCATTTGCAAAGCACAGTTGTGGGTCTCCCTGGGTGTCCACCAGGAAATCTCACTTCCTTGAGGCTGAGAGCAAAAATTTGCATCACAGTTTTTCCAGTGGGGCAGACTGGCCCACTTTGTCAGCCTGTGCTGGAAAAAACCCTGATGCCATGGCCCCGTGTGCTCCCTTCCCATCCCTACTGGGAAGCTTTGCACACTGCCAGCCACCACCCCTTCCAGAGACTCCAGCAACCACACTCTGCTGATGGAAGACCCCATAAACAGTTCTCTGCATGGTACTAATACATTGTCTTTGGGTATTGTGTCTGACTTATTCCCTTGACTGTAAACAGAAGCGAGAGCAGCGATTCAGGGCTAGGAAGAAATCCCTGAACTGAATGATTATGCATAATCAGAGTTGTGTTAATTAGAATTACCAGGGATTAGTCCCTTTCTCTCACTGAAAAAAAAAAATAAAAAAAATTACAAATTATTAGAGAATGGAAAATGTCATCTTAAGCCTAACAGAATTTATTTACCATGATCCAGGTGGGAAACCAGCTCTCTAAGAACCTGAACATGAGATATCACTTTATGAGTGGGCACATTGCTGAGGTTCCGTGACCCAGCCAAAATATTGTGCAGCAGGAGTTAAAAGTGCAAAAGGCACAGCAGGGAGAATGTGATCAGTTCCCAGTTGCCTACGAGGAGTGCTGTGGTTGAGGATGGTCAGGGAGTACCGTGTTCTTGCTCTGCTCTCAGACCTCCCAAGAACACCTCTCACTGCAGGCAGCAGACCTGGCTTGCAGGACATGTCAGACATGTCAGCTCTGCCTGTCCCCAGCAGGACGTGGGGCAGGTGACAAGGACACCAGGAAAGAAGCAGGGTGAGACTCATCCACAGATGTGTGAATGGCATCTTCTCATTCTAAAAGTTAGTTTTCTGTGCTTATTTTCCAGCAGCTGTTGTGAACAAGGAAAGTGAACCATGAGGCGCTGGTTAAGAACTGAGAATTAAGCAAAGTCCTGACACAAATGAACATAATTTCTATTGTGAGTAAATGACACTGTACCCATTTAAGTCAAAGCTGAATTTGTCCAGTAACATATACCAAGCCCCAAACTAGTGATGACAGCGCTAATTAAGAAATAATGAGAGTGGAATAGAGCAATGTCACAGGATAAAGGTCTCCTGAGCTCAACAAATGCAGAAATGAGGCTCATTTATCATGAATGAATGTCGAGGCAGAGCTGCCATCTTCTAAAAGCATGGAGCTTTACTCTTTTGACAATGCCAAGTAGTAATTATTTGTTTCTTTTATGTGGAACTTAGTGATTTATATAGATGTAATAATTTTATTATCTACATGTACATCTCTACAGTGGCTATTGATAGTGTAGGTGAACAGGTGTTCATTTCATAATAGTTGATCTATTTTATTCTAATTATCTTAGGATATGAATTGAATGTATTGCAGAAAAAGTGTTGCCTTTCAAAGCAAATGTTTTTGCTGTATCTGCACTACCACAAATTATTTCAGTGAGTTTTGTGCTGTTCCATTAGGACCCAATCATACATTCACTAAATAGTGTTGCTGTGAGAGCAGGATACAACCAAATGGGCCACAATATCCTTTATTTATCAGGATTTTTAATTAAATATTTTTTTAAGCAGAATAAATTGGAGCTGTTATAGGAGGCACTCTACCATGAAAATCAAGTACAGAGGAACAAAACCGGAACAAAAATTATATTCACTGAACAAACTCCCTGTGTCTGTGTTTAGGTTGATAATAGAGCTTGAAAATCATTAAGGAGCATACTCACAGCCATCTCACCAGAAGGCACACAGAGACAGAAATTCATTAGGTGCAGAGGAATAGCCCAAATTAATCAGCAAAACCTGGCTGCATTGAACAATCCTAGTAGCAAAATATACCTTATTTCACCAAAGCTTGGGGTTGGCTTGTATTACCAGAGAGTATTTTAAGAAAGTCAGCTTTCAGGAAAAACTTTGAAAAGAATGCTGAGAGAAGAAAAGTATTTTTTTTGTGTATTATTCTATGGGTTCTTTAAACCACCCAACTTTGAAATCGTGAAATTTTTTCAGCATTATATCTTGTCCTGAAGCTGAAGAAAGCTTGCTAATGCTAGCCACAACCTCATTCCTCAATAAATGCAACTAAGAGAAAGAAGGGAAAGTAATCAGAAGAAAACTGGCAACAGAGATTGTTAACATGCTAAGATTCAATAGAATAATGTCCTTTTTAAGGCACCATGTCACACATACATGCTCGAACATGCTGCTTCTCTGAGACCTTGCTTTTCTTCGACTTCAGAAATGAGGTGAAAATTATAAAAATGAGAGGCTGTGTGGATACAGCCACAAAGAGGAGACAAGGAAGCTCTCAACTGAGAAATGGCAGATATAAAAGGTTGATTTAACCCCAAAAAACTTCATCTAGAAATAAAAAAAATTAAAAAATTAAAAAAAAAAACAACAAATATCAGAGGAGGAAACTGTCTTAAACCTGCTCCTCTTACCTCTTCCAACAGTCTGTGTGCTGGACACACCAAATGAGGACCAACCATGTCCATTCTCCCCATTGGCCAGGATGAGCTCTAGGAATCTGCTGGCTTCCCAGTTGATTGCTCTGCCATTCCTCCTGCTCAAAGAGCCATAAAAACCACAATAACCCATGCTTAGGATTCTGCAGTGAAAAAAAAAAGGATTTTATGTAGCCAGTAGCTAAAAACCAAACAACAATTTGCAGTGGATGCAGGGCTCCAAGACACCAAAAATTTGTCAAAACCATGTATCACTTACAAAGCACAATTTGAAATAAAATAGAGCAGTAATCACTTTGTCCTCTGTCCCTGACTAACTGTTTTGCAGGAGTTATCTTAAATCTTCATAAATTATTCCATGCCATACATCTTTTAAAAATGTTTTCACAAAACTGCCAACATTGTTAGCTGCTGGCTCTCAGAAGTGGCTTCATCTGTTTGTGCAGGTCCTGAAGGACTGTCTTTGCTCAGATTTGTAGACATAAGTACCAACTGCACCAAATCAAGTGGAAAAAAAATAAAGTAACAGTTGCTCAGCATTTCTGAAAATTGAAGAAACATCTGTTTGGACAAAATACGGGGAGCTCTTTATGAGTTTTATTCACAGCGAATTAGAAGTTGGAAAAAGCAACCCAGAGGAGGACTCTGTAGTACCAGATATGGAAGTGTGGAAGCAAGAAGGAAAAGCTGATAACAGTGGTAGGGAAAAAAGAAAATAAGGTGGGTTTTTTGTTTGTTTTTTTTTTTATTATTATTACTGCTTAAACTAAGGTAGAGTCCCTGTTCATATATGCTCATGGCAGTCTTCCTTTTCAATTTACATGATAGGAACATTCATCTTTGACTGTCTCCTGGACTGTTGTATGACTTTTTTTTTCTTCACTTCTTACTCTGAAGTAGAGGTTTAAAAATAAGTAGGTAGAGTAAAGCCATCTTTAACGTTTCCAGGTTTATTTTGCTGTTTACAAGGAATTTATGGAGATGTTATTGGGGAAAAATGTGTATTTGTAACTCTTGCAAAAGCAAAGCATGTTTGTAACCCATGGTTTTGATCTTCTATTCATAGCTTCTTAAAAGCTGGATGTTGAAATGTCTCTTTTCCCTGAGCCCAAATGCTTTTTTTTCGACATTCTTACTGGATTCCAACTCAAGAGACCAAGGCCAAAACTTTTATCTGCCTTTATATATAGGCTACCCTATATTGCCTAAGCTTCAAAAGCCCCAACACAGTGCTCACTAAAGGATATTTCTTACAAAACCGAGCATTTTTGCCATGTTTTTCCTGTCCAGAGCATAGAACCCTTACCTCTGGTTGGATACTTCATGGACAACATGGAGATGAGAATATGTGCAATTAATTTGAATAAAGTGAAATTTTCTCCCTTAGTCAACAGGAATCTGTCAAGCCAGTATGAACCTGGTAATGACCAGCAGTCAGTACAGCAAGAGTTGGTATGGTCTGGTCTGATGTGAGACTCCCAAAGGGAAAATTCATGGTCTTTGTGGATACCTGGGCATGTGATGCAGCTGCATATTAATTTAAAAATTGCCAGGCTATTGAAAATCAAAGCAGTGGGAGTTGTAGCTCAAAAACAAGCTGTTATGTCCTTCCATATGCAGAAAAAAGTAGCTTTCCACTGAAAGAACATATTGGAGAAAAATGCCATGATTGGTAATCTGAATTTACATTTAAGTCTAAAATCTTCAGTAGAAAAGTGTAGCATCTTCTTCATCAATAAATTGACTCCAACAAAAAAAGTTGTTTCTGGAACTGGTTTAGGAGAAGTTAGCCAGTATATCTCACCAGAAGAATCATTAATCTTCTATTGAAATTAATCTCATAGTACTTAGACTAAGACTATTCTATTGATTCATTTAATTTTATATCCATGCTACTTATTGAAGAACAGGATTTAGATACTTTAGATGCCTCTGATAAAGGCACAATAATACTAGTTAGTGTGGCTGGTGCTTGCTGCATACCTAAAAGCATTTTTTAAAACTGTTTAAGACATCTGACAAGGATGAGTTGGGTGTCCACTTCCAGATACCTACCTGAAAATCTTCAAAAGCAGAGGAAGTTTTTTTGGTTTTTGCTTGTTTGTTTGTTTTAATTTACTGTAGAATTCACCCATTTGTGCTTTTCTGCATCTATATATTTATCAATAATATCAATAAAACCAAGGTGGTGTGATTTTCACTGAAATGAAATTTCTGTGTGCAAAGTCACGCAATATAGAAATGCACCAAAGTCTCACTACGTGAATAAACAAGCAGGATAGCAAACTGATCTATGTGTGGAACTTTATTATAGTCAGTGGCAAAGCTGCCATTCACTTCAGAGACAGAAAATTCCATTCATGGACTGTGTGATACATCTATGGGCACAGTCTGTAGAAAAGTTCAGAAGTGGAGGAGCTTAGGTCTCAGCCTTTAAATGCAGTCCTTGCTCTCATTAAAACCAGTTTCTGATTAAGACCCTTTCTATGTTCTATGTATATGCATCTCCTGTTAGCTTTTGCTAGAGTTCTGGGTATGTCTCAAAGATAAACAGACTGCTTAATTCTTAGCTGGTGATGCATGACAGAATTTTGGGAGCAGGACTGTAAATGTCACACAGACAGTAAATATGTTCATATTTTGAAGTTTGGAAGTAGGCAGCAGTTGCCTTCACTGTAATGAAAATATCTGCATGCATTTTTATTGTGAGAAAGACTATTTTAATAATTATACAGATTTAGGTCCCTATGAGGGTGAAAGGAGTCTTCAAATAGACCCCCCGCAGTTCTGTACCCTGACTAGTCACAGTCTAAACATTCTAAGATTTGACAGAACATTTTGCAGCATTAACACAAGGTTTTGACAATGCTAGTCTTAGGAAAGGCGTTGAATGGAGAACAGTTTCTTTAGTAGCATCTGATATTTCTGAAATATGTGTTATATCTGCAAAAAAACCCTCTGTGGAACAGATTATGTGTTGATGTTACAGTTTGTGTACAACCCAGTCTATTACTTTCTTAAGATTTTGAAAACTGTATGTGTATGAATTCATCTGTATAAATGCATGCTCCTTCAAAACACAAAAAGGCTGTGTTTTTAACAAGCATCTATGCTATATAAAGCATAGAATTTCAGAATTAATATTGGCATAATAATTCATTTTGTTATTCTGTAATTCAGCTACTGAAGGATGGTTATAAAGTTTGCAACTGTTAAACCTGACAGGTTGCTAGACATATTTATTTACATTTAACAGATAAAAAATTCTAAATCCAGAGGGAAAAGAAAGCACAGCAGCACAGAAGTTAACTTCTCGTGCCCATGAAACCAAGATACCCAAACAGCAGACTACAGGCAGTGCTGCTAAGTGAACCACTAGCAGAGGTCCTTCCTGCTATGCCTAGCTAGAATTAAGCATTGCAAGACATATGTATGCCATCGAACTAGAGGGATTGTCCCTCACAAACACAAAATTCTGTCAGAATTTCAGTAAGTAAATGAACAAATTAACAAATGAAGTCTTGTTCAGCTCCACAGCCAATAACTGAAACAACCACTAGCGGTATATGCTGTGCTGATTTTTAGAAGTATATTCAAACACATGCCGTACCTCAAACTTTTGTACCTATAAAATAACCAAACTTTACAGATTTTGTTGAGGAAACAGACCAGACAACCGTACGGTTCCTCTAACTCCTTAAGAAGTTAAAGAAATAGACAAAATCCACCGTCCCCCTCCCTCCGCTGCGGAGAAGCGGAGCGGAGATGATGATTCGGTCAATGAAGTTATTCGACGCGGCTCGGTAGCCCGCGCTGACGATGTCCCTACCGAGGTCACCTCGGATTAAACGCTGGGGGAAGAACGAGCGGAGCGATGGGGAGCCAGCTCCGCTTCTTTCTTGTGGCGCGATGTGCGGCCGGAGCGCCCCGCTGCCCCCGCTGCCCCGCGGGTCCCGCGGCCGGGAGGGG
>NC_031773.1:55184989-55260244 GCF_001522545.3 Parus major | reverse complement strand
AGCGCGGCTCGGGCGCGGAGCCGTCCCGCGCCGGCCATGGCCTAGCGGCGGCGGCCGGGGCACAAGATGAGTTTCCCGGCGGAGGACGGCGTGGGCAGCCTCTGCCACAAGGCGCTGCAGATCATCTCGGAGCTGTGCCTGGGCGGGCAGGTGGAGCGGGAGAAGTGCGCCGGCATCTTCCCCCTGGAGAGCGCCCGGCAGGGCATCGGCGGCACAGGTACCGACACCGGCCCCGCCGCCGGGCTAGTCCTGCCGCCGCCGCGGGGCGGACAGCGAGGCGTGGGCGGCCGAAGAGCGCAACTTTTTCCTTTGCTTTCCCTGCGTGCGGAGGGGGCGGAAGGGGTGGGGGGCAGGCACGCAGCCCGCTTTAAAATCCGCTCCCTCCCGCAGCCCGCCGAGGAGCGCTGAGGGGAGCGCCGGGACCAGCGCTGCGGGGCAAACGCGGGGGCAGCGGGTGCGGGGCCGGGGAGCACGGCCGGGTGCCGAGGGGACAGGAATCGCCGCCGGAGACGGCCCCGTAGCCTCGCAGCTCTCTCGTTTGCCGCCCGCAGGTCCGCTTCGGAGAGATTTTCCCCACGACGGGAGTTTGTCTGTATGGAAAGCCCGGCCCCGGGCTGCTGCCGCATGTGTTTGCGGGGCCGTGCGTGCGGGGAGCGGGGCAGGGGCTGCGTTCCGTTCTCTAGGCACGGGTGGGCAGCGGTTCCGTGCAGCTTGGGCTGCACCCGCTCGCCCTCTCCTGTCCCCGGCCGTCCCTCCGCGTGTGACGCTGGGGGCCCGGGCAACAGGTTGGGCTGCGGGGAGTGCGGGCAGAGCTCGGGGCTCGGGGCGCAGCCAGGGCTCGGGGAGCGGCTCGGCACGTCCCGCCTGCCAGTCTCCCCTTCCTCAGTGGGGCTGGAGTAATTTGCATCCTCTCCGCTCATCGCTGGGGGAGGCAGGAGAGCCGTCTGACAGACAGTGGGAACCTGTGGAGTCAGGGCAGAACTTCGGTCCGGCCCAGGAGACTTGCCCAGGAAAATTTGGGTAGGGTGGAAGGAGAAAATATGGGTTAGTATAAACATTCCAAATTCAGAAAAATTGTCATAACGAAACTAAGATTTTGAGTTCTAAAAGTAGTGTCTTTAGTCCCTGATATCTGGGTTTTTCCACCTTTTGGAACTGCCTCTGCACCTTTCCATTATCCTGTGTGGTGCTCTCTGGACACCTTGTTTTCCTTGGCACTTATTTTTAGGACAGGGCTTGAAAAATTGCTCAAAGTTCTGTGCTTAATTTCTGCTAGAAGGGATTGATAACCTCTACTGTCTGTCCATAAATGCAAATGAACAGCTTGCATTATGGCCAGCAAATGCCAAGTGTAATAGTGCAAATTAAATTAATTAACACTGGGTCATGTAAAGCAGCAGGTTCTCAGCGTGTGCCCCAGCTGCACTGTCGCTGCCACGGCAGCTGATGGGCTTTTTGTTGTTGTTTTCTTTTCTTTGAATACCCATAGATTTTACCACAAATCCTGGGTTATTTGTAGTATCTCAGATCAAAATTACTGCTGTCTGACCCTGCCCTACTCAGCCCAGCCCGACACAGCTGCCAGGCAGGACAGCAAGGTGAGGAGAGGCAAGGGGGCTGCAGCCTTTCCCCCAGCACGGATCATGAATATTCTGATCATGCTCTGTGATAATCTTCATGGTCAAAACGGTAGTAGGTTGAATGAAAATAGCATTACCCTATGGAGCCTGGAAAATTGGGCTCTGCAAAGTTGGTTTATAAACAGGTGGGATATGAAGGACACAAAACATTCCACAAGGTAAATCAAGATCTGCTGTTTAGAGAATGTGAATCTTCAACACTTGGTTCAGTATTGCACTGTGTATAATAAGAGGAGCTTCTTTTTAAACATCTCTTGAAAGTCAACTATCTTCTTGGGTTTCCATTTGTAAACCCTAATTACCCTACAATTGTTGCATTAGGGAAAAAAATATAGTTAACAGACCAGGAGCTGGAACCACTGGGTGCCACATGTCAGCTGAAATCCTGAATCTCACTTTTTCCCCCTTAAAAGGAAACCAATATTACATGATAGGTGTCAACTTTATTGAGATGCACAGTGTATTGAGCATTATATCATTAACAACACTACTAATGAACATATATTAATACTCTGTCTCCAAAGGAGGAACAGAAACACTGTCATTGTTGATAATTGACAATATTTTAATATGTAAACACTTGGGTAGACAAGATATAAATATAACTTGTATCAACATTATAAGCATAAATACTCTAAAACCAGTTTAAGCTGGGGGAAGTGGTGTCATTGAGAGGTGAGCCATGCCATATCTCTTCTTCTCTTGAAATGCACATAGAGTTCCTTGTCATCTCTATGGATAAAGCAAATGCTGTCCAGAGCATTGAACAACCATAGATTCTCTTCATTAAAGGTGGAAATGTAAAGTTGATTCCATTTTCCTCATCTCAAAAAGATACCTAAAAGTGTCACAAAGGTAGAATAGGCAAAAATCACTAATGAGAGAGAAGTCTAAACAGTACCTAGCCTGACAGAGCTCAAGAAGCATTTGGACAATGCTTCCAGGCACATGGTGTGATTCTTGGGGATGGTCCTGTTCAGCACCAGAAGCTGGTCTAGGTGATCCTTGTAGGTCCCTTCCAACTCAGAATATTCTGTGATTCTGTAAACCATGAGGAGACAAATATTTGGAAAGAACAGTGCAAGCAACCTTTCAGATAGAGTAGATGGTAAAAAGGAAAGTCGACCATTTCTATTTAATACAAGGGAAAAAAACATGCTCTGGAAGTCGAAAACACTGTGAAATGCAAGTAGAACTGCATTGATATGGTTACATTAGTGATCGTGGTGACAGCTTTCTGTTCAGCTAGACCATGGAAAGCAGCCAAGCTTCTCAGAGGAATCAGCTACTTTAGGCAGAAGATTCATCACCCAATCACAGGCTCAAAGCAAAATATGAGGCAGTATTGACCCCATGACCCAAGAAGTTTTAGAGGGAAGCAGAGATTCTGGGCAGTGATTTCTTTTGATAGTGCATATGCCTAGATGGGAGAAAGAAGCGTAAAAAAGATAACAGAAAAAAACAAAAAAAAGGAAGCTGGAGACACAGTCAGAAGAAGAAATGGTGAGTATGAGTCTGGGGAGGCTGAGTTTAGCAAAATGAAGTAACAAAGCAGAAAAGGGATATTCAGGTTTCCTGCCAATAAGGTAACAGACAGGATTACATAAAAAAAATTACTGATTATTCAACAGGATTTTTTTCCTCTCAGTGCCAGCACCAACACCTTAGGACCCTCAATTATTGCTCACTACTTGGGTCAAGAAGGGGTAGTCTTATTTAGTGTAAAGAACAATCAATCTACAGAACTCACAGCAAATAGTCTTCATGAGACAGAAAATTTTGTAAATTTCTAAGAACTTTAGACAAGTGAATATAAACATCTGTTGTTATATTTTCTGCCCCAGTAATTACAAGAACTATTAATTAGCTCATCTCAGGGGAATGCTCAAGTGAAAAAATTAGGAAGCTGCTTAGGTATATGGTACCTTTTTATGATTAGATGACTGTGAATTTTCTTCTGAAAGTTATAGCATTTCTGGCAAAATGCTCAATTAGATGTGCAGCTGTTTTGTTTTAATTTTATATCATCAGTACATTTGGGCAAAATAATTAAGATGTCAATTATAAGAGTTAAGGTGGAAAATAAATGGGAGCTGGATGTGCAGGATTTCACATAATAAAATTTATCTCTAAACATAGTAAATTATTAATTTTCTATAACTGTCCCAAATTCATATGCAGTGTGGTTATACTGGTATCCTGGCCCAGGTTATCTCATTAATAAAGAGCTCTAATTAATTCTTTCCAGCTAAGCATCCCTCCTCATTTTCAATGGAACCAAGCACATCAAAGGTCCCAGTTGTGAGCATTTCTGAAGATTAAGCCAGTTGCACACAGCATAATGAGAGGAGTTTGGACATTCTGCTCTAGGGACACATGTTTAAAATTCATTTTATGTCCTCTGCAAATGGTGGGTGCTTTGTGCTCTTTGCCTTTTTTTAGGCCTGCTGGTCATGCAAAACTTTATTCTCTCATTATCGGTTCCCACGGGTGAGCAATGTTTATTACAGAGCTGGAAAACCAGCTCTGTTATAAACATTGAGGACATATTTTAACCCACTAGAGTGGGCAGTGAATATCTTGAGAGTGATGTTCACTCCTGCTCCTTTGCTTGTCAAACAATTGATTTTTGAAAGTTGACCATGCAAAGAGCATCAGCTTCTAGGGGATAATTTGTTATTCATGTAAATATTCCACTGACAGTTATTCTGTTAACATAACAGTTTAACCTACCAAGTTTTTAACTCTACCCTTGATTGACAGTCTACTAAAGAAGTACAGAGGAAGTAAGAAAGTACTAGAGCAACCTGCACATGGCCAGTCTGTAATACAGACTCACTCTTCCATGAAGAGCAATGTCTTGTGTCCTCCTGTTGCAGCTGGCACATGCCTCCTGTTGGCTGTCAGAAGCTTCTCTGGCAGCTCTCAACCTGCTGGATGGCAGCTGATGGTTTACATTTAGTCCTGCTTCCTTTGAACACGCGGTGTTCACGCACACAGTGCGCGCACATCCGTGAACAGCGTGAGCTGTGGCTATGCTTGCACTGCCTGGATGTATTTATGAGAGGGGGAAGAGCAGATGTACCCCACAGAGTGCTTGTAAATTCTTCTCAGTTGCGCCAAAGCAAGCGTGAAGGGGACGAGAAATGGCTCGGACAAATGTGAAGGCTTCTGAGATCAGGGTAGGGCTGTCATACAAGAGAGGAGCATTTTTCTTTGTGATAAAGTAACTGTTGTGTGAAACAAGTGAGCATTCTGTTACAGAGAAATGAAACAGTGTCTCTGCTACAGGGGAACCTGAGAAAATCAAGCAACAAACATTTTAACAGTTAAGAGACTGACCAAATGACTTATTGTACAGGTCCTCACCTGGTTAGATCAATGTTACTATCAGAGAAATAAGGCATGGTGGGAAAAAAGTGCAGGGTTACGAAAAACATGACTTACAAAATCAGTGTTAACAATCTGTGAAAACCAGAAATGCGTTGAATTCAGCAGCGTAAAGGCAAAACGGTGGGGGGAGGGCAGTCAATGTACCACTGAGACCAGATTTATTTACAGCAATGTGAAGGCAGTCACAACAATGCAGACAACAGCAATACATAGTTTTAAAAAAGAGGTTTACAAAAGAATCTTCCTCTATACACATTTTGTAAAGAAATACAGGGGGAAAATACAGAAAGATTTGCACCATCTGGAGGACAAATGTGCAAAGATGAAGAGACAGTGTTTTCCTGGGTCCTGTCATATGTGTGAGATATTTGTTACATAATGCTGGGAAAGAATAAACATAGCCATGACAATTCAAAGATGACACTTGAGCTGCATGAACCTCCTTACAGCTTATGGTTTGCTTGTGGTGAACAGCAGTCCAGTGAGCTTATGATGTGTTCTAATTTACTTGTCTCATCTGAAAGAGGACAATGAGGGCTTCTTGTAGACACAAAGAGATCCTCAAAAGTCTGAGAACTGTGCAGGACCAAGCCTAAGACTGGGTTGTTTGTTTTTTTTTTCATTTAATGGAAAGCTAAATGGGCAGGTGTGGGTCTAGCAGAGAGTCCTTCCTGTTAAGTGAGAGTCAACAAGCAGAAAAGCATGCAGGCCAGGAAAAGCCTTGAGAGTGAAGACCAACAATTCATAGACCCAGCTAGGCAAAAGTGAGAACCATCATCTATAATATAACTTAGATAAATTGATTTTGACAAGAGATTAATAATTCTGCATGCGGTGATCATGTAGTAACTCACAGTGATCCCTGAATTCATTTGGTTTTCCTTCTGTCAGGAAAAAAATCTATCAAAGAGTTCTGCTATGATTAAGAAGTGATCTACCAGCCAGAAGATGGTGGTGGCTGTGTGGAACAAATTCAGACACCAGAATGAATTAACAGGGAGGGAACACATTCACAACAAGGCCAGAGCAAAAGTTTGAGGAAGATCTTCTAAGGATGTTCTCCATGAGAACAGGAGAGGAGGTAACACCCACTCTTTTAAGTGTAAGGCTTTTTTTGCCGTTTGGTATCTACATCAGGTGTTTTGACAGGTTCAGACTGAGAGAGAAAATACAAGACTCTGCACCTGTCACATTCTGAAGCATGCTAGAGCATCATGTCCCCATCTGAAGGGATTTGGATAAGACAGAGGTAATTGTGAAAGATCTGCTAATGCAAAGAGAAAATTAATACCAGCAAGTTTTTTATGTGCTTAAAATTTTCCCAAGGAAAACCAAACATCAGAAATGATGGGTTTTCTAGTTCATCTACATGGAGATAGTAAAGATTTATTGCCCCCCAACCTTTGATAATTTATAAGGGCCCTGCTTTGCTTCAAATCCTAGAAAACCATAGACATTAATTTATCTGATTGAGCTGACTCCTGCTATTACATACACAAGAGTTCCTTTATTATAGAAAGGGTAAAGTTCCTTATGTCTTGATGAACAAGAGAACAAATTCAAAGTAAAATACATTTGAACACAGGTTACAGACATTGCACTTTAAATATTTAAGAGAACCAAGATCAGATACAGACAAAGAAATCAGCCAGAGGAAATTAGAACCCTCCCTTTCCCCAGGTGCTCCTTTCACCCCTGTTCCTTTTCTGGGAAGAATCCATTCTCTTTAGTGTGGTTCACATCAGATGTGCCTGACCCTCATACTCCTGGCATCTACCTCACAGCACTGTGTGGTGTTTCTGTGTCCAGTCAAGATAGTGGATTTCTGGAGTATGTTTTTCCACATGCAGCCTCATGAGACATACATTACCTAAAATGTAAGAAACCTTAATTTGATTTTCAAATGGAAGTCTCCCAATGTGCATGTTTGCAAACTGATCCATGAGCAGACCTTTTCTGAGGCAAGTTCCAAACAGAAACTTTTTGGAATCTGTACTACCTAACTCAAAACTCAAGAAATTACTTCGCATCCACAGAGTTAAAAAAAAAAAGAAACACATGGGGTGCTTCTGAAATACTTGCCTGATACAAAAGACTGGCTATCAAGTAATATTTTATGGTAGAAATGTATCAGAGGATATTTATAAAAATACATAGAATTTTTGAGGTTTCTCAATAGACATGCCTTTCTTAAATGAGAAATATAAAATTGTCCAAAATTCCATGTCTTAAGAGAGTAGTATTTAATTTAAAAAGCATGAGGAAACAGGATGCTTTCAGTTATTAAATTTTATCAGGACTAGAAATATGACATTTAGGAGAGATGTCAGTAAAGAGAGTTCACCAGAAGTGAAATGAAGGCATTGGAAGATCTCCCACTTACCAGTAGGGGATGGTATGATAAAAAAGACCTTCTTGACATTCCTGAGTCTGCCAAGAATGAGAACAAGAATGGGAAATGCATAATTCTGTAAAAATAATTTTGCATTTTCAGAGGGATATCCTGTTCTGTGCAAAACTAAATAATTGCAGACAAGCTGCAATTATCAGTTCAGAAAGAGTTGTTCCAGATGGTTTTTGTTTTCTTTTGGACCAGAGACCAGTGAGGGCGTTATTCACAATGTTGACAATTAATGCTATCCCAGCAGTGTCTATATCTCCTTCTGCCCTTAAAAACTTAGGCAGTCTTTGAATTTATCACCAGTTCTCTGTCTTTAAATAATACTTATGTATGTGAAGTGCAATCCTGCTCTGATGACAAATCTATCCTTCAGTACCCATTTTTCTTCCCAACCAGGATTCTTTGTCAAGGATGTGAAGAAGCTCCAAGTCTGTGGAACTTTCTCTTAATGTTTTACATTCTTCAAGCAAACATCCAATAAAAACTTAGTATAAGAGACATATCCAGCTTAACACACACATCTGCTCTTCTGATTATTTCAGTCTTCACATAAATCTCATGTAATTGCTCAGCTGAGTGACTGACAGAAGGAAGGACATGAGACAGTATGCTTTTTATGTCAATTTTTATTTTATGGCATAGTGATTGCTTTTTAGCAGTTGTGGCAATAAATGTAATTAAGTAGTTTTTCATACTGAACTATTTTCTGGTCCATTTTCTTGCAATTCAAATATTTCCTATATTTGTTGCACTATGAAATTCAATATGTGAGCTTCTTTAATTCATTAATAAAATAGCAAAAATTGAGACTACGACTGTTCATAGAATCAGCTCCTTATCTGTGCTGTGAGACTTCAGATGTTTCATGGGATTATTTTACAGATATAAAACATATTTTCTGTAAAGATTTTGGGAGCTTTTTTAACTTTGAAGTAGTTTAATGGAAATAGAGAAAAACCGCTTAGAGAAAGTTGAAGTACAGGAGTAGGTGTTAAAAGGAGACAACAAGTTATTTGAAGGCTTGAAAAATGTCTTGCAGTGAAAAACTTAAATTAGAATTGGCTAGAAATACTTTGATGCAATGTTTTTCAGCTGATAGTATCTATTCATCATATTGAAGCTCTGCTGGAAGGGATCAATTTTCATATTTCTGGTTTTGAAATGTTTCCAGCAGTTTCAAAGTTGTTAAAACATCCTCCTCCAACGTTTTCCAAATGGAAAAAAACCCTACAATTTTCAGTCTAAAAGTCTTCCTCTCAAAATATAACCTAATTATTCCAACTGTCCCTGAACTGAGCTGGAAATATTGCAAATCACCCAAAATTGAATTTTTGTTTTCTTCTTTTGTTTCTTAATTTTTATTTATTTCTGGCAGACCATCAACATTTTCAAGAGTTCTACTTTTTGTCACACTTTGAAAACAGAAAAAAAATTTGGTCCATTTGTCTGGTTCAGTCCATCAAAGGAGGTTCTTCAGTGAGGCCTACCTCTGTATGAATATATTAAATTTGCTTTTGACTGTGTGTCGGGTTAACCTGGCCAGGTTTTGGTAGCAGGATGGGGGTTCCTGTGAAAAGCTGCTGGAAGCTTCTCTCATGCCCAACAGAGCCAAGGCCAGCTGTTTCCAGGATGGCCTAGGCCAAGCCCCCACACGGAAGGGTTGAAGGAAAACATTTCTAAGGAGAGGGAAAAAAAATCTGTGCATCAGCAGCTGGAAGAGGGGAGTCAGAATATGTGAAGAACAACTCTGCAGACACCAAGATCTGTGAAGAAGGAGGGGAAGAGGAGCTCCAGGTGTGACAGCGCATTGCCTCCCACTGCAGGTCTTCACCGCCGCAGCCCGTGGAGCAGCCCAGTCCCAAAGCAGGTGGATTCCCAAAGGAAGCCGTGAGCCTGTGGGGAGCTCACCCTGCAGAAGGCTCCTGGCAGGATCTGTGGACCCGTGGAAAGGGAGAGGATCCCTCACTGGGGCAGGTTTGCTGGCAGGACTCACGGGCCTCTTGTGGGTGTGTGTTGGAGCAGTTGGCTCCCGAAGGCCTGATCCCGAAGGCCTGATCCCGAAGGCCTGATCCCAAAGGCCTGATCCCGAAGGCCTGATCCCAAAGGCCTGATCCCAAAGGCCTGATCCCAAAGGCCTACTCCTGAAGGCCTACTCCTGAAGGCCTGATCCCAGCAGAAGGGACACGCTGGAGCAGCACGTGAGAAGGACTCACACTGGAGTTTGGGCAGGACTGTCTCCTGTGGCAGGGACCACACACTGGGGAAGAGCAGCAGGGGAAGGGTGTGAGGAAGAGGAGGGAGCAGAAGAGACAGTGTGCGATGAACTGATGCAGCCTCTGTCCCCCCGTGCTGCTGGAGGGGGGAGGCAGAGAAAGCAGGAGTGAAGCTGAGCCCCAGAAGAAGGGAGGAGTGGGGTAAAGTGTTCCATGGTTTTGTTTTATGGATTTGACCGGTAATAAATTCATTTCCCTAAGTTAAGTCTGTTTTGCCAATGACAGTAATTGCTGAGTGATTTCTCCCTGTCCTTATCTTGACCCACAAGCTTTTTTGTTTTATTTTTTCTCCTGTCCATCTGAGGAGGGGACTGACAGAGCAGCTTTGATGGGCCTCTGGCATCTGTCAATCAAACAACTACAGACCATTCCCTGGCACTGAGGTCATGCAAGAGCCTCTCTCCTTGCTATTAATGTCTGTCATCTGCTGAAACAGAAGGGTCATATCCAAACCACCCGCTAAGAATGATAATTTTCCTGTTCTAATCCTAGATCCTAGAAATTAGACTAGGCTAGGAATTAACTGACTTAGGTATGATCTCCAGACTCCAACGTTTTCTATATGTTTTTGCCTTTCTCATGCATTTTCATGAGGAGTGGTCTGTAAGTTTGTTACTGAGAAATGCACCTGGATATTATATATAAATAAAGAAAAATTCCCAAATTTTCATCTTCAGCTTTCTATCTTCAGCATTCTGCTTCATCTATCTTCAATTCTCATAAGGGCTGGTGAGGTACATACTATTTCATGGGGCTAATCCATACCCTTTTGCTCATGTGAAAATCTATAAAAATATGCTCAAACTCTCTTTGCACTTTTCCAGTGATTCAGTTAAGTAGCTTGTAGCCTGGAGTTATGGATACAAAGTATTAGCTGTTAAACTGTCAGGACTTGTTGTAACAAAGAGCAGCAGCCATGGCTTGAGGGATATTTAAGCAGGGTTTTATGAATAATTTTAAGACACATAAAAGGCTGTATTGAAAAGGAAAGGGATTTTTTGGCTATAATATTGCAGGATACTGGAAAAATCAAATGGAAGCATGTCACATAGAATAAAACTCCTAATTAGGAATCAACTGGCAGTCCTGGTGATCCACCATCTCCTGAAAGACAAGTGTGTCCATGAAATTTTGTTGGTATAAAATCTGTTCTCCTATCTTTGGCCAGGCTATTGGATATTCTAAGCAGTTTTGGCAGCAAAAGTCAAATACAGGGCAGCGGGAGTAGCTCAGTGTACAGCATGATCTCCGTACAGCTCAGGGCATTTCACTGTGCTCTCTGAAGCCAGCTGCATTTTCACAGCAGAATTTTAGATACTGTTATATCTGTGCTATCTTGGTCTGACACAGTCTTGGTGCAGAGCTGACAATTTAACCACAGAAATCTCTTATTTATGACAGACTTTATCTTGTTCCTATTTACGCCTAAAAGTTAGGTTTTAAAATGTTTCTGAAGCAGCTGGCACACAGAGTCAGGAATTTGGCAAATCTTGAAGAAATTTGTGCATCAGCCTAGCAGTTTAGATCTAATCTGTCTTCATGTGTACTGATAGAAAGTGTTGACTGTGGCTTAACTTTTTCATCCATGTGTTCTTGATATTCTAAATATGTGTTCTAAAGAACAAAGCATCAACAACTTTTGACTGAAATTAAAGTTGTTGATGTTTTCAGAGCTGCATCCTCTACCTGAAGCCAGTAAGGAAAGGGATGTGTACATTACTAGTAAGGAGAAGGCTGTCTATATAGGTGCTTGTTTTCAAAATTGGAAATCTAGATTTGGGAACAGAATTCTCATGGTTTTGCTTTAAGTCTCTGGGAGGGTATTTGTTGTTTGATTAAAATAACTTTGCTTAAGCAAAGTAGGTCAATATTTCTTTCACCTACTGACCTCAAAACCCTTAGCCAACAGTGGCTGGGAATTTTTGGGGATTGTTTCCTTACTTCCTGAGAAGGAAATTTCCTGAGAAGGATGTCTGAGTATGTGGTACACATACTGGCCCTTGGTCTGAACAATTAAAGGAATGTTTGGGAAGCAGATATAAGAAAATAATAACATCTTAAAGATACAGACTTAGCTATCAAAAGGAAGAAAAAAGAAGAAAAAACTCAGAACTTTAAATAGGGTTTTAAAGCTCTACACAAACATAATAATAAAAATGCTTCTATCTCCTTGCCTGTGTCAATTTTCATTATTTTTTTTCTCTGCATGTTTGTCTGTCACGATGATTTTTGTTTCTAATTCCTTGCAGACGTCTCAGTCAGTCTCTTGGCAGTTGTCGTCAGCTTCTGCGGGCTCGCCTTGCTGGTGGTCTCACTTTTTGTCTTTTGGAAGCTCTGTTGGCCCTGCTGGAGGAGCAAACCTCTCACCTCCAGTGCCAGTAATGTCCCGCAGAGCAACTCCAGCGCTCCTACGGAGGTTTTGGAGAACAGCGAGAAAAAGGAAGTGAAAGAAGATGGGAAAGCTACCACCAAGGTACTTGAAGCTGCTCTGAAAATCAGCCACACTTCACCTGACATACCAGCAGAGGTCCAGAACGCACTGAAAGAGCACCTGATCAGACATGCTCGGATGCAGAGGCAGATCACCGAGCCCACGTCCTCATCACGGTAAGTCAAAGGCACTCACACTTGTGGCACCTTTCCCAGGAACAAGTAGAGCAGGAATGCTGCTGAAAATTTCCAGGATCCTGGATTATTCACAGGTTTCTTAGCAGTTATGGGTGAAACATCAGTCTTGTGAGTGTGAAGCCACGTTTTTCTTTGGACAGAATATTCTAAAACATATCAGTTACATAACCATTTTAACATATGAAAGTGAAATCTACATCTTCTACTACTTTGAAAATATAGATGTTGCTACTTTAAGCTTTTCTTTTTTGGTTTTTGATTACAAGAAAACATAGTTCGGTGTTTTTTTAAATAACTGCAAGTCTGGATTTTCAGAGATGTTTTTTATAGATATATCAGTTGTTTTTGCAGATGAAAGTTTCCCTCTCAACCAAATAAATGATAGGTTCATTGTCGATGGTACATTTCTCTAAGGCATGATTTGCTGATTACGAAGGAATTAAAATTCCAGTCTAAAAATACAGATCCTTGTGGACTGATCTTAAAGCTGTACAGATCCCATATAGGTCTATAAATAAATGACAAGCATGAAGCATTCCTTAGTGGTTTCTTTAGCATTAAAGTGGAGGACACAAACTTTAATTTTGCATTAGATGCCACTTTATATTGTAAAGCTGTGAAGACATGCAGGTACCTATAGATTCAAATGGGATTTTCTTCAAACACTGTCAGCAAATTTAATGCATAGGAACAAACAATGAACTGCAAAGGTCAAATCCTAAGATAAAAAGGAGATTGTATTATAAGGAAACACTGGGAAAATTAAGGCTAAAAGAGGCACCTGACGTATTGTGTAATGCCATAAGTTACAGTACAGATACTGTGTAGGATGTAGGTTTTTGTCAAAATGCCATTTGCTAAGGAAACACATACTACCAAAAAAAAAAATTAAATCCCAAACCAACCAAATTAAAAAACCCACTAAACCCAAATAAACAAACAAACAAACAAAAAGGCTCACATTTGCAATAATTAGAGACAAAAGGAGGAGGAGACACATGCTTTACACTGAGCAGGCACATACCTTGCTGGCCTCCTGGGAGCCCTAAAGACAATGTTTGGCCAGCTCAATGCACTCGTTGTGGCAGTGAGTGCTCAAGTGCTTTTGCTCAGCTATTCCAACCTCATGGAACAGCCAACAGGAAGCCACAGGAAGCTCACAAAATGAGAGCACTCCAGCCAGAGGAGGTCTGACTGACTTGAGCAGCCGAAGCATCTCCTGAATTATGAGGCTGTCCAGCTGGCTTTAAGCCACATTACCCTGGCTCTGCCTGGTTCCTGCTACTGTATCCATCTGCTCAGAACAGGAGCACAGCATCCAAACCACACTGAGCAACACTGCCACAACGCTCAGATAATTCTGAACTTGTAACTGTTCAAACTAAACACAGGGGAACAAATATTGGTACAGTTTAGCATGACAAACCCATTACCCAGCTCACTGCTACCTAAAAAGATATTAACTGAAAGAGTTTTAGCCATCAAATCCAAGTATTCAGACTGTCTGACCTCCTGAACAGACAGAAGAAATGGCTGGCTGGCAAATGGACTTGAATAGTCCCAGTGGTACTATAGGGAAAGAAAGAAGTTCCAGGGATATGCTCCAGATCTACTTCAGGCAGTGAAAATATTCTCACAGGTCTCTAGAGTGATTTGGACTGGGATCTAAATTAATACAAAATATTTGTGAAGCAAAGGACAGTTTTACAAAAGAAAAACCACCTACCAATACCAGTCTTTGTGCAACCTTGTAAAGGAGGTTTCTTTTTATCTTCTCAAGATTATCAGGGTTAAATCTCCTCTGAAAGGGATAGTTCCTGTGCTTTGAGTAACTTACAGTCCCACCACAGCAACAGTCTGTCACTTCTCTCAGCATATTTATATATGCATATATATACATATATATACATATATACACACACACACACACATATATATATAGATATATATGCATTATATACATACTCATTGAGTAGCAGGGTGTTTGGAAACATCACTTTCTTTTAGAGTTGGGTGAAAAATCCTGCATCATTTAACAAAACATGTTTAGAATGACATGTGCCTTAAAAATTACCCAGAAGTGGCGATCTTTCTGTTTGTAAACACATTTTATCTACATCCTGCTTACCTTAAGGGAGTCTTAACTGAACAGCCCATATTAATTGCTGCTGCCAAGAATATCATGTATGACAACATTTAAACCAATTTTCTGAATTATTCCTTACTGTGTGTTGCCCCAGCTGGCAACAATGTACCAGCAAAATGACTGAAACCTGACTCTGGTGCCCTTGATTGGGGGCCCTAAGTAAAAAGGAGCCAATGGCAGATGCAGAGGAAGTGCAACTTCTCTTCCACCATCTTCAGTGCAGCACTGCTTTGTTGCCCTCAGGAGTCCTGAGGGATGCAGATGCACCCTCTTCTAAAAGGATTGCTTTGACAAAGGATCTCAGAGAAATGCTTGCTGTCTGGATTGTTTCCTGTACACTGCTCTCACCTGAGCTGGGGCAAATTAAAGGGTTGTAACCAGTTCTACGATGGGTTCATAAAGCTATCAGCTCTTAATAAAATAAGTTAAATCATATTAAGTCATTGTAACTGAAGCATGAGGATTTTAATAAGCCAATCAGAGCAGCATTCAAATGTGCCTGATCACATTTTTTAGACTGTACATTTAACACTGAGACATGTTAGTCTGGGGAAATGATACACTTCTGTTTCGTTATAACTACATATTTTTCATAGTCCCTGATAATATGAAAAGACCCATTTGTTAAAAGCTCTTTAGTCCTTGACACCAATTAACCAGTACACTACAGCAGAACTGCAGCAGTGGTGCTCATTTGCAAATATTTTTTGCTCTGTTTTATTGAGAACCACCCTTTCCCATACTCTGTGATAATATTTTGCAATATAGTTCATTGCTTCTATGAAAATCCAGTCTTCAAACACTCACCTGTATTTTCCAAGAACATGCTTTTTGCTCTTTAGCATCAGCTGGAGAGGAACATGTTGAGCCAGTCAGTTCCCAAGGGGCACAAAGGCAAAAGCGAAGTGCTTGGGTTGGTTAAGGTTAAAGAAGAACAAATATATCTGTTGATTTTAGTGTTTGCAATGAGAAGAGAGAAGCTTTTGTTCTGTATAAATACCACCATTGATCATGCGCTTTTCTGGATTTGGACCAAAAGATTGCTCTAATGCTATCTAGGAAAGCTAGACCTGAGTCACCTCTCATAAATCTCAAGTCATTTCATGAATCAGCATCCTATCCCTCCCTTTTGTCACAGATGTGGCTGTCTTACTGAGTTTGAAATCAGCTTCATAGTATCATTATGCCCCCGAAAATACAGTTTTGTAATAGATTTACATACAGATTTGCTATCACTCAAAATGCATTTGCTCTGTTACAGAAGGCAGGTCTACTATAGGAGTGGAGCACATCATGTAAGAGTCAGTAGAGGCTGAAGTACCTGGATTTGCACATGTTGGTAGCTCTGCCACATTTTAACAACCTGGTTTTCTTACATCCTTGTATTTCATTATCACAGTCATTAATCTCTTTGTTACTGCAGAACAAAGATAAATATGTTGCCATGACAACAATGAAACACCTTAATAATTAACAGACCAATTAGCTGTCTTGGTGAAATGCTGTGACTCAGAACAGATACTAGGCACTGTGTAATTAGGACTTTGGCTTACTAGAGCAAAAGTGCTGCTGATTCCCAGAGGGAACAACCATAAAAATGCATTCTTTTACTTTGTGACATCTCACAACAATTCAGCAGAGGACCTGAAATGCATGAAGTCTGAAAATTTCAAAGCTGGTACCTTAGAAATCATAGATTTGGGGTCTTAAATATTGCTTTTGCATGCATTAACTCAGATTGTCATAAACACAAGGGAAGCTGAAGAAAAGAGAATTTGTCATGCACCTGTATCTGCTCAAACTGATGTCGTACAACCAGCTCACTGTTCCTCCTGCAAAGGCAGTTTTAGCTGCTGCTTATGTACAACAGGGTTTGAACACAATACCCTCATGGCAGGGGGACTGGAACTGGATGATCTTTCAGGTCCTTTCCAACTCGAAGTATTCTATGACTCTGTGATCACCTCAATAGTGCAGCTGCAGGTGTGAGGGGCACCCAGGAAGGCCTCCCTGCACAGGTTTCCTTAGCACTGACCGAAGTAGCAGTAACACAGGTCTTCCTGGACCTCATTTTGAGTCAAAGATACTAAAAAGATAGTCCTTAAACTGCTGTCTGCCCAGGAATGTGCTACATTTTGGGTGGAGTTCAGCTCCTTCCCCATGTTCTGGCATGGCCAGGAGGTTGTGCTTCTTGGAAGGCAAAAGCACCAGAACAGCTGTGAAACTCCCCACGGACAATATTCTACTTTTCTGACCAGTCAGGGCCTTTTCATTCCTCACTCCATTCCAATGTGGACATTAGACACTATGAATTCAGGGAGTTTTGATGTTTAAGAGAGAAGAAAATCTTTCAACTTGCCTATCTGTAGAGAGAGGCAAAGTGATGTGTTATTACATATATTACAATATTAATTAATACATATGTTACAAGAGGGATGCATTGTTATCTAAATTTGAGATCCAAACACCTGGATTTTTTTCAGTTACTTCAAGTCTGGGCTATGAAGCTCTCCCTGCCCTGTTTTTGTGTTGAGCTAGGACTGCTCCCTGCACCTAGCAGGACTGAAAGAGCTGAAAGGGGTAACGTTCTTGTCTATTATTGAATAGCTGCAGATTATCCTCTTGCATCTCTGCTCAGCTGAACTGTGGCAGTTTTGTGCTTTGTGCCTTCTGCAACCTCTTCACTTACAGCAAAAATACAAATAATATCTATGAAATGAGTCCTGGTTGCTTTCAAATGGACAATTTGAATTTCTGTTTTAAAGAAAGAAACACACAGCTGTGACACCTCTTGTTTTCAGAACACAACACCACAGGGAAACCAAGCAATAAGGCAAGGCTACGTGTGGCATTAATAAGCAATTGATTGCAAAAAGCAGGGGAAATTCTGACAATTGCATTGTTCTTTAATGGTAACTAAGTGTGCTCACAGGAGGAGGTGGTGAGCTTCTGCAGCACAGATTGTTGGGGTAGGGAAGTACCAAGGAAATGTGAAAATGCCTAAAAAATAAACTGGATAGTGTAGTTATAATGGCATCTGCTGCTGATAAATGCTGTGAAGATTTATTATTTTTTTTTTACAACTCTAAGGTTGTATGGCACTCCAGGGGTTTGATTTCACTCTTAGTAAGAACGGCACAAACTTGCCATTTGGATTCATGAGCCAAGATAAGCCCATAAATATATATGTTTATGCAACATTGTATTATTCAGAATTGCAAGGAATTTAACATACTGTTTCTTGCTAGTGGCACAGGAATCAGCTTTCTAATACACAGCACAGCAGACCATGAGAACAAAAGGAGGGGAAAAAAAAGCAACGAGGCAATGGCAGAAAATTGTTGGCAAAACTCTGAAACCCATTGCAGGCACAACAAAATATTCCCAGTGCTTTTGGAGAAGGCAGCCTGCACCTCAGTGTAGCAGATACCAGGCAGGTGTATATAAAATGTTGTAGGATGGCAAAGCTCTATGCTAAGAACCTCCAGGCACAACTCTGCATTTCTCTTTCAGGCGCCTTTCACTGTCATCAGTGTGAAGGCTGGTAAATATTTAATTGGAAAACCACCGTGGAATGCCTCCAAAAATTGGAGAGTACTGATGAAAATTCTGCAAGTGCTTTTTTTTTTTTTTTTTCTGTTTAACCATACTTTACTCCAGCCCTGGCAAAGTGGAATCATGCGAGGTTGGAACTGTCAACTTGTTGTGTGAAAGAACATGAATTCAGTTTCAGCAGCATAGTCTGAAAGCAAAGTTATAAATATATTTATTTTTGGTACAGTAGGTGTCCCCTAGGCCAAGAAATTAATTCTGAATGATCATTTCCTCTCAAGGGTGCTTTCAGACTTGCAAAACACTGAAGGGGGTGTGGAGATGATTACTTTTTAATTCTTTAAAGACAGGAGTCCTCACTAATTTTTTCTTATGTTTTCTTTTGAGAGATGGTCTTTTCCCAGAGATAACCATGGCTTGTTTTATGTGTCTCTGTGTGTCTCTGTGTGTGTGTGTGTGTCCAGGCACAATTCTTTCAGGAGGCATTTGCCAAGGCAGATGCAAGTGTCCAGTGTTGATTTTAACATGGGGACAGACCCGGTTTTGCAAAGGGGAGAGACCACAACCAGCATTGGGAGAATAAAACCAGAACTCTACAAACAGAAGTCTGTGGATTCTGATGGGCAGCAAGAAGATGTGAAAACATGTGGAAAACTTAACTTCACTCTCCGGTATGATTATGAGAATGAACTTCTGGCTGTCACAATTGTCAAAGCCTTAGATCTGCCTGCTAAAGACTTCACAGGAACATCCGACCCCTACGTTAAGATTTATCTGCTTCCAGATAGGAAAAAGAAGTTTCAGACACGAGTTCACAGAAAGACATTAAATCCTGTCTTTGATGAAACCTTTCAGTTTCCTGTAGCCTATGATCAACTCAGCAACAGGAAATTGCATTTCAGTGTTTATGATTTTGACCGATTTTCTAGACATGACATGATTGGGGAAGTTATTCTTGATAACCTTTTTGAAGTCTCAGATCTCTCCAGGGAAGCCAATGTATGGAAAGACATCCACTGTGCCACCACAGTAAGTAATGCCTTACAAAAGCATTAACATCATATTTTCATTTCTCTTTTGTAGTTTTTGGCAGTGTACCCTGTTTATCAGTAGAGTCCAAAATAAAAAATAAATAAAAAGAGGACCTGTCAATATTTTCCTTTGAGCACAGGGAATAATTCTTGGGAAGATATAAAATTTAATTACCAAAAAATCTTCTGGGAACATACTGTCATCTTTATGGCTCACTGTGTGTATATAAATTACATTTATTAATTAAATGCTACATTATCAAAGTCATTGCTTAGCCAGAACTAATAACATTTTCCTGTTAGCAAAATACTTTGTTCTGCAAAATGACCACCTATTAAGAAAAAGCGCCAATCCTATCCTGCTCTTGTTAGGAAATATTCATAGGTTAGAAATCTTGGTAAGGAAAGGAGGATAAAAGTGCTTGAAGTGGAAAATGTTCTTTGCTGACTGCACTGTGCTCAGGGCCCCCAAAAGCCATATCTGCATTGCTGCAGGTTGCCACGAAAACTCAAGAGGCACAAGCAAGAAGAATTAGGCAATATAAATTAATTAGTTTATTGTTGCAAGCAAGAGGAGGAGGTCTGTGCATGGGTGACAGGATGAATGGCAGGTTACCAGAGAACAGCAGCCTCCAGATATTGCTTTATTAGCCTTGACTTCCAAACTCATCCTCCCTGGCTGGGATTTGAAAGGGGAAAAAAACCCCAGTTAAAATAGTGAGGTGTAGGGTGTTTGTTTTGGTTTTGGATTTGGTTTCAGTTTCTTTTTAACTGGCATGCTATTTATATAGAAGTTTTGCCATCCCTGGTTCTGTGGGTGTACCCAAACAGTGTGACTCATGCCAGGGTTTCAGCAAAGGCCGGATTTCCACACGGGGGTGAACAGAGGACAGACCGGGACTACACATAAGTGACAGAAGCTTCTCATCATCCCTGCTCTGCAGCCAGAGGCTTCCCATGCCTTTTTCATCAAATGCTTTAATGATGCTCCTACCTACTAGGCAGGCAGGTCTAGGTCTGCATCATTAGAAGCATAAGGAGCACCAACATGGCCTCACCAATTTGAGCATGAGCATTGTGATCCCTGAGAAAGGAGAAATACCAGAGTATAGAGTAATGGAGGCAGTTTTCAAATGTGAATTCACAACAGCAGTTATTTATTATATTTATTTTTCTGGGCCTACAAAACTTCTCCAGACTTCAGCACACCTCCAGAAATCTTCATCTGTGTGTGCTTAGCTTGATCAAGCTTATATTTCAGGTTAATTTAAGAATTGTGTTCTCAAGCTTAAATTTGAATCTTTGTTTAAGGTCTTTGGATAATAGTGCAAATAACGATTCTTAAAAATTTCTTCTAGCTTTGATATTGTGTTTAATACTTTAGTAATTACTTAAAAGCTCACTGGTCACTTGGAGCAGGTGCATCTATGAGATCTTTAACTGGTAACTAGAACAGTTTCAACAAATAAGAATATCTGGACTGTTCATCACTGGTTTTGAGCAGATTGAAATGCCGTACCAGATTATGCATTTGGAGTTGATACTAATACACATATGGATGAAAATGGTTGCTAATCTTGATATTGGATCCCAGTTCAAGTTTCTTCCTCACTAAGGGTTAGTGCATGCAGTTTTAGTGCCTAACTCACTCTGCTGGTGTTTTCTCTGTGTCAAGCTAAGAGAAAGCACGAGGTTTTTGGATTTCAGCCTTTCAGTCAGTATAGTTTAAAGTACTGCATGTGTATGAAAAGGTTGTCTCCACTTCGACCATCAATAACAATAGCCACATAAAATTGAGATGTCTTCGAGTGCTGGGTAACCTCATCAGCTTTCACAAGCCTTACCCTGTTCTCAGAAAATTATGTAAGAAACTGGCAATTGATTTTTTTTCCTGGAAAAATGAAGCCTTCCTAGAAGATGTCCAGTAACTATATGTGCACTGTGCTGCTTTATGTTTTACTTAAGCTATTTTACGTAGTAGTAATACAGGCTTCTAGTTCTGTCATTTCAGAAACTGTAAATTGAGAGAGCCAGACCTCCACAGGAATAAACACTGTGTGAGATGTCAATCAGTGAGGACATACCGTCTTAAACAGATATAAAATATATAGATATATTTTATATATTATATTATTATAAGATATATTATATTTTATATATTTTATATATAAAATCTACCAAAGACACTAAGTCGTATTTAAATTACTATTGTTGGCCAGAATCAACTGAATTTGGATAAGCCTTGAAAAAGAAAGATCCAGCTGGTTCTAGAATTGATGGAAAATAATTCTAATCAGAGCAAGAATGCTTTGGTGTTGGTAAGGAATCTGCAAATCAGGCAGGCTGTGTGAGTGGAAAAGGCCCTACCCACCCAGTAGCCAAGATGTTACTCTGCAAATTTCATTTCTCTCATGCTTTTTACCTCTTCACCTTCTCTCTGTTTTGCTGTATGCTCTGGGAAGTTTTTTTGTCTCTGCTCAGACATGGTTCCTACACCCAATGGTCTTTTTGTGTTGTTGCTAAACGACAGATGTGGAAAATGGTAGAAGTGATAGATCAAAAAATTAGTCCAAAACTTGATAAAAAACAGTGAAAGCAGACTCTCCTCAGCTCTGAAACTTTTACCTCTCTTCCACAGTCAAGAATTTTCTACTCAGAAGTTAAAAGGAGGGTAAAAAACATTCCTATCACCAGAGTGAAAAGAATCTATTCTTGTGACACCAAACTTTGCAGTCTTAAACATTACTAGAGAGATTTACCAAGAAAATGGATTGCAGCATTTTGCCTGTGAAGGAAATTTCCACAGGAGATCAGGACAGTCTTTATTATGCAACAACTCTTTGTCAGCAGTTAACATAACTTTTAAAATATTTGCTTGCACAAATATAATTAAAATTTAAAAATAATTGCTTGCATATAGAATTTTTATTTGGTACAGGAAATACAGTCTGGGAAAATCAGACTGGATGGTTGCACTGAGTCCTTTTGGCTCTAAACCAAATAGCTCTGTGTGAATCTACAGTTTTAATACACTTTCTTTGCTCCTAATAATCATTTGAAATTATTCTATGGAAGTGCAGGATTGGCCCACACACACACACACACACTCTCATTTTTATTCTCATTGTTTTCAGATGAAGATATTTATTCACATTTTTTAGTTTGTATTTTTACCTCTATTTTTGCATTCATGCCATTGTCTCTCTGTTATATATGATGTTGAAAACATACCATGTTTTATAATATGTAAGATGTACGTGTTTTATGTGCTAAAGTATATTCATTTCTTAAT
This sequence comes from Parus major, assembly GCF_001522545.3. Taxonomy (NCBI): domain Eukaryota; kingdom Metazoa; phylum Chordata; class Aves; order Passeriformes; family Paridae; genus Parus; species Parus major. The sequence goes on along the minus strand of NC_031773.1, from coordinate 55,237,888 downwards.
GTTAGATTATTAACGTAAATTTAGAGCAAAATCAGTAGTGTAGGAAAAGTATCTTACATACCTGATATATTCCCAAATTTTGCTTGTACAAGTGATTGAATTTTCAATTAATAATCCATCATTTGCTTCTGCTCACCTTATTAATTAAAAGAACAATAAAAGAAAAAAATCAAGAGGCAGCTTTAGACTACCTGTGAAGGTTGTTCAGTATATTGGAACACTGTAATTTTCACTACACTTGAGAAAAATAATTCATAACATTAAAGGCAAACAAATAATATCAAATGGATTGTTAATCAACACATGAGACTTCTGTTTCTGTCAAGTGCTTGTAAGTTTTTCATATATTTCTGAGGTTTTGTTACTACCAAAATATACTGCATACTTTAAAAAAAAAAAAACAACCCTTTTTTTTTTAATTGCTAACAAGCACTTCTAATATTCAGTGTGTTAAAATTTTCTACACAAGAAGTCCACTGCTGGTGATCCAACAATATCTGCATGTAAACATTTATTAAGTTCCTATAATACTTTTAAAAGTATTTTAATAGTTATCACCTGCTTTGGAAACTTCCTCTAATGCTGTTGCCTACAAAAATTGGCAAGTGACTGTCAGAGATTTTTTTTTATTTTTTTTTTCTGAAGGTATCCTGTGAAGTCTGTTAGAATAACCGATTATAGGAAACCATGCAGTTGGGGGGAAAAAATTAAAGCTCAGAATTTAGAGGAAAGCCATTTCCATTTCCAGCAGTGGTAGTCTCTTGGGGATCTTAGTCATCAAACTGTCAAGTACTTGTAGCCTCTAGAATTATCTCATGTAGACAGATGGAACTTGATTATTATTTAGCTCCCCAACACGAGGCCTTTCAGTGCTGCAGTTTGCTCATTTGTGAAGTAGAATGCAAAAGCAGATTTTGTAAGGATGTAGTCTTCATGCTATGTCTGTGGTGCATGATGGCAATTGGAATACAATTAATAGAGTCACTGGGAAAGACAGAAGTGCTTAAATATATCTATTTAAAATAAGTAGGACAGTAACATTTGTCTCAGTTCATTTATATCAAACACTTGCCAGAGTAGGAAATAACAGGTAATTCTGCTGGCTGCTGGCCTCTGTTATGAAAACAGATTCTTCCAATTTCCTCATCAAACAAGAATGAACCCACCTCTGAATTTCACCCATGTTTGCTTTGTTTTTCTCCATTTCCCCTGTTTTGTAGATGGACAAAGCCTTAGACCTCTCCCTGAGTAAGGCAACTGTGGCAGAGAGATGACAGAGATGTCTTTTGTAGCCCAGCCTTGAGGCCACATTTTAAGGATTGTCCTGTTTCTCTGAGTGTTCAAAGAGCAGCACTGCGAGGAAAAGTTTTATCACCAGCAATGTAGTGGGCTAAGCCCTACAGCTACCCATCTTCATCAGAATGCACTAAGACTTATGAAAGTTTCTGGAAATGCACCTGAAAGGTTCAACAGGAACTTAAACAAGTGTGAAAGACTCAGGGCTTGTCAGAGTAGGAACATTTATCATCTCTGTAATGGGAACAGCTCCTTCTAAGCCAAGAACTGCTGGCACTTGTCATTTCTGCTCAGGGCCAGTGATAAAAGGGATCCATGTGACCAGTGCTCCTGCTGAGCAGGTGAGAGAATACTGTGCATCATTCTTTAGAGGAAACATTTTGGACAATTTATGTTTGGAACTGCTTTAGGTCCATTTGATAACTAGAAAAGACAATGGAGAAAAGGGTGAGTTTCTGTCCAGTTACTGAAAGCAGGAAAGTTTTCTACTAGTATTATTGTTGTTGTTGTTATTATTATTATTATTATTATTGTCATTATCATTATCATTATAATTATCATTATCATTATCATTATCATTATTATTTAATGTTTCTCTTCATTTGAAACAAAAAATTATTTGAATATTTTTATTTTCTAGGGGCAAACTGCTACTTTCACTCTACCCTAAAAGTAATAAGTATTAGGTGAATGAAGGGCATGGTTTCCTCAAGGGATTTTAACATCTCTGCATCCAGACAGTGCTGTGGCAGCTGTAGGTACATGACTTGCCTGCCCTGCTGTGCCCTGAGAGCTCTCTGACTTTCTCACTGCAGTCTCTTTTCAGACATTGCACTGCAGCTTCACAAAAGCATCTTTCTCTAGGAGGCAATATACATTTTGGTTTGTTCTCCTGTCACAGTCTGTTCACAGAAGCACCTCTGTTCTCAGCTGTTCTGAGGCAGGAAAGGGCTTCCTTGCTGCCTGGCAAGATGTAACAACCCCCCAGTGCACAAGACAGGTGGTTCTGTACGGAGGGAGCAGCACAAGGAGCACCCAGGAGCATTCCAGGGCGCTACTGAGGGCATTCTGCAGTCTCAAGGAGCCCTCCCTCTGCCACCAGGGCTGCAATCTGCAGCAGAGCTTACCCAGAGCAATCAGGGTGACAGGCTCAGACAGGCATTAGCCTTCTGCAAGCAGAAGTCAAAGTCATTATAGAGCACCAGGCCCCACTGCTTCCATACTGTCTTCCACAGAGGCAAGAACAAACACAAACTTAATTGATTCATTTCCCAGGGCAACAGCTCAATCAGGAACCGGTGCTGAGAGGAAGGAAAGAGCTGGGTTTGATATGCAAAGAATAACAGAAGACAAAAATAAATATTAGCTGTGGGGACAAGGTTTCCAAAGGAAAATCCCCTCGAGAGGTGGTAGAATTAGCTCTCCAGTTTGAGCCTCACGGAACTTTTAATAATTTCTGTGATAGCAAGGGTACCATTGGATTCTAAATGCATAAATGAGAAAACAGACTGGTAGATTTCTGTCCTGTTCTTTACTATCACTCTTTTAAGTCTTGATATGTGCCTCAAAACCAGAAATACCTTAATACATTCTTAACTAATTTTCTCAGGGGATAGATTTTCTTTCTCTCTCCATCCAACTCCCAACACTCATTGTTATATTTTATCCCTGATTCTTGAAGCTTAATGTCAGTAGTTTTTATTGGAAAGGAGAAATATATATAATATGTTTCTAAACAGAGAAAATCTGTGCTGTGGGGGAATTATCTTCCTGAAATATTCAAGTAATCCAAAGGTCTAGCTCTGCCAACGCATTTTTCTTTAAATTTGCATACTATATAGAAAAACAGTTTTCAGTGTTACTAAAGGAAACAACTAAAAGTCTAAAAAAGCAAATGCCTGAATACCTTCTTAGATAGCTAGAAAACTATTATTATTATTTATTACAGCCACTTGCTAAAAATATATCAGGAAAAGTGATATATATATCAAATATGCAAATATGAATTTGCATATTATTGCAAATAATTTGTTTAGAAATCAAGTACAAATGGAATTCATGTTGCTGTTAGTATTTTTGTTATGCTACTCTTACATGCAGTCCTTAGAACGTCATTCCAATAGCAATTAATAGGAAAGTAGTTCCAGATATTGAAATTGATATTAAGAACTGAAATTGTTACTGTGGATTATGATAATCTGAATGATAAATAAACTAGAAATAAGTAACTTTTGAGGGAATCTAATTTCTGCTGCACTATTCATTATGCAGATACTTATTATTTTAACCATGGAAATGAATGAAGGCTAGTAACAATAAAAGCATGTAAATTTTCCAGTTCCAGCAACATTTACCTAGATCATTGTAAGAATACATAGCAAGTAGCTGTTTAAAGATTTTGCTTTAATTTCAAAACTTGGAAAAGCAGTGGAAAAGAAAATGAAACAAACATCAGTGAAAAAAATGGTCTAAAGTTCACTTGTGACTCAGAAAGGACGGGTTTTTTTCACATATCAGGTTCCTATAAGCTCTTTCCTCCTGCTATCATAGGAAGTCAGTTAAGATGTTGGCATAGAGGAGGGAGGCTGTGAAAGTTATTAGACTATCAGTATAGTCAATAAACAGTTTTCCTGTTCAGTTTCAGAGTTATGGGGGTTGATATGTGAGTAGAAACCACCCTGAATCTAGAAGGATCTTCCCCACTGAACTTGTGGAGGTTCCTAGTTAAAAGTTATCTCATCAGTTTGGTGGAAACAACTGAGAAAATTAGTTGGAGTAAGTGTCAGAAAAGCTTTTTCCAGCAATAGCAGTTCAAAAACCTCAATCAGTTTTATTGATGCTCCCCTACAAGTTCTCCAAACTTCTCCTTGTGTCCCGTCCCTTTTTTTCCACAGCCTCTGTAGAAATGATGCAATTTTTACAAGCATATGTGAGAAAATGAGAGCACTGGTGTCCATTGGGTATGGAAACAAATAGAACAGCACAAGGAACTTTTTATTTCTGACTGTGCCAACTCCTGGAGTAATTTCCCAAGAGCCCACAAAGCAGAGAATGTGAACAGATCCTAATGGATCCATCCTTAATGGAAGTAATGCAAAAATATTATTAGCACATTCATTCACGTGGTTACTAATGTGGGAAGAGAATTATGCTATTGTAAAAAAATCTGCATTCTGTAGCTCAAAACCCACAGAGTTCATCAGAATAACTGATATGTGCCTGCGAGACCACTGTTTTCTTTGTTTTATTTTGTTCTAGACCCACCATTCCAGAAAATGGATGGGATAGAGGTAAAATGGTAGCTATGAAAGTAACTGAAGATGGTAAAGTGCTGGCCACTGTTTCAGGTCCTTAGTACTGTGTGATGGCTGGTGGATACAGAAGGGAAATAAGTGAAGGAAAGACATGAGGTGTCAACAAATGCTTCCATTTGCATAAGTGCAGCTGTGCTCGATGCTGGTTTTTCTGCATCTGTTATTGGAAGCCAGTGGGAGGCAATCATTACAAGCATCCATAAAGCTAGCTGTTAATTGAAACCCAAATTTAGTTCAAGAAGAAAAAGAAAATCTCAAAGTAGGTCTATGAAAGAGATGAAGTGTCATGGGAGTTATCTAAGTCATGCGCAGTTTTTGGAACATATGTGATTCATGTAAGGCAATCTGAGGATTGTTTAAAAATATGCACAAATGACAACCACTGTTGTGACAACCACAAGATTGTGTCTTGTGAGTTGTGTTTTGTTTGAGGTGCACTGTAGTGCAGATGTGATTGCTGGGGGCAGTTTCTGCCTTGGTTTCTTCAGGTTTGCTTCTACTGAAGGGTTCCTGTCAGATTACTTGTGTCAACTTGATTAGCTAGTGTATTATAAATCAGAAAAAAATAAATGAGAAAAACATGAATTTTCCATAGCACTGAGATTCTAAATTAAATTGAATCCTATATTTAAATCTCAACTAAAATTGATAATGTTTAAGGATCCAGGGAATTTAAAAATGTTACTCATCTTAATCAATGTGATTAACAAAGACTGTCATGATAAGCTTAAAAAAAAGCAAACAAAAAAAAGTGTTCTATATTTATAATCTAGGTCTGAATCTGTGTTTTCAGCCCCAAATTTATGAGTCTCTAGTGCTCAAATTAACAATAAAATGTATGTCTGAAAATGGAGATATCTCAGACATTTTATGCAGTACATAGTTTCTTACACTATAATATATAGGTATAATTTTAATCTTAATTCTTCAAAAGAATGTTCGGAACTTCACACATTTGCACTCACGTGTGAAGGAAGATCACCAATCTTGGCAGATATTCAGAGAAGAAACTGCTTTTCTCTGCCCCTCAAAAATGTGCTGAAGAGTAACAACAGAGTGAGATTGGCAAGCATTTTGAGCAATGTTACTTTTAAACTGTTTAAGTCACAGTACATAGTCCTGTCTGTATTCTGCTTTATCAGCTGAGCTTACACAAACCTTTGCGTGTATACCCAATTTCTCTTCAAAGAGAAATAATAGAACACACAAGTTCATACTCCCATGTTCAAAAATCATTTTTTCTCTATTCACCTACACAAGCCATCTCTCTGAAGAAGAAAAAATGAGATCATTTTATGAGCTACCCATGATGCTTCATGATGGAACCCATCTTCATCGCCTTTCTTAACATAGGTACCTCAGGTAACTCTGAAGCACTGAAACTCAGGGAACTCTTATTTTCTTCTCAAACAAAAGAGTGAGATCTGTTTGACTGAGATCTTTTTGATACATGGATATGAGAAACAACCATCAGACTCTTAACTCAGTGAGTAATGCCAGTAAGAGATGCTCTGCTTGAAACAGTGTTCAGATATGTCAGAACTGTAAAATATAAAACATCACTTACCGCTGTAACAAATTAGTGGAAAGAATTACCATTCATTTGTTCAAGTTTTATTTGTTTTCTGAAATAGAAAATTGAGTTTGGTAATTTGCTTTGTGGCACAAAATTCTGCACTCTTTGTGGCAAAGAAAGGGAGAGGTCAAATAGCTCTATATTGTCCTGTGTGAACTGAATGAGCTCAATCATTTTGAAATTCTGAGGAATCTGAAATTCTGACAAGCATGAAATTTGCCCACAGTGCACGTTCACATGCTTATCAAACTAGTAATTGTCAAAACAAAATCCCACCAAAATGACTGAACATGTGAATTGACTAACATATACAAGAGTCAATATTTTATTACCACTGCAACAGAGACTTTAAAGCTAATACAAAACTGTATTCTTCAATCTAGTCTGCAATGCAGGGAGAAAAAAAAACCAATAACAAGACAAAATACAAAAAAATCCCACACCCCAAAGCATGTGATTAAGTCCATCTTTACTCAAGAAAGATGTGAAATACTTGTTTCAGTTTAGACAGGGTATTAGCCTGAAGGAAGTCAATAAAACTGTTCATATAAGCAACTGAAGAATGTGAACAAGAAACACTTGTCTAACTGTAAACAATGTATTTGTCATCTACATGGCAATCATTATTTTAATATGTTTCATTTAAAAATATATTATGCTTGCCTTCTAATACTAGAACAGCTGTACCACAAATCCAGTGGCTCTCAAGCAAGGTTTTACTCTCACCTTAACTGTAGGTTTGACAGATAGAATATTGAAGCCGAGATGTCAAAAATGAGTTTTTTAGTATTAGTGAAAAAAAAAAAAAAGTCCTTTGAGATCACATGAGCATGCTTGAGGGTGGCTGCTTTACAGAGTGTCTTCCTTACATGCCCCTTACAAACTCATATCTAAGTTCTTCAATTTTTGGTGGGGTGGGGAGGTCGCAAAGGTGTATTTAAAATGAAGAACAGGAACAATTTAGAACATAAAAAATATCTCAAAACCTAAACTTTTGCAATGTTGGGATCATTGTATAACCGAGAAAAGAAAAAAATAAGAACTGGTAGAAACTTTCTTAGGTTACATCTCTCAAGTATTGTAGCATCTAAACTGTATGTAAACATCCTATTGCATGAGTACTTAGCACATGGTCTCAATATTGAAACTGTCTCTTTGTGAGGATTATTTACATTCATGTAGAACTATCTATCATTTTGAGTATATTATCCTCCAAAATGTTCTTGTTGAACCAAGAAAGCTGTAGGTGCTATGCTATTCCTTTACTTTGCTTTTCTTCTGAAACAGATCAACCTCTCAAAACACAATGCGAGCAGTAAAGAGAGCAACTTCCACAAGCATGTTCTTCTTTTTGAAGCACTTAGACAGGATTAACTTTTTACACACATACCTGTGAGAAGTTATTCTCCTACATAAATTCCAGTGTCTAAAGATCATGTAAATGTGACTGATCTCATTATATTTCTTCAGATCAGAAGAAATCATCAGATTTTTTCTATTGGGGCTGATGGAGCATGAGTGTTTTCAAGAGCAGAGCTTGACATTCTATTTTCATTCTATTTTTCACCTTTTTGTTTGTGTGAATTCAACACAAAAAGAAATCCAGATAGCTTTGTCTCTGGTTTTGTTTTAATTTCTCGGTTTAGTTACTGAAGATCTTTTCTCTAAAATGTAGTTTTGTTGTTACTCCTCCTGTACTTTATGGAAATAATTTTTGAAAATTGCTTGTGACCTCTTCAGAAGCATCTGAGGCTGCAAAGGAAGCCTCTTTCCATTTTGGAAAAAATATTACAGTTTTGCATGATCTGAACTGAATTTTGGTAGTATGATCAGGTTTCTAATAATTGCTTTTCTTTTTCAGGAAAGCATAGATTTGGGTGAGATCATGTTTTCCCTTTGTTATTTGCCTACTGCTGGGAGAATGACTTTGACAGTCATCAAATGTCGAAATCTCAAAGCAATGGATATAACTGGTGCATCAGGTGAATCTACTTTTTTTAAACAAGGCAGAGTCTGTTCAGGAAGGGGATGATTAGCATCTTGGGATTTGTGTGTCTAACATGGCTGTGGGATGGAAGTAGTAGGAGAATAGCTACAGACCCATTTAGAAGGACTGCCTATCTATGGTCTGGAAGCTAGGCTGTCTGGAGAACCCATACCTTTCCTTTGCATTTACAACATGATGAAAGCAGTGTTTGCCAGGGTCACTCAAACCTTTGCAACTTTTTACCTTAGCAACATAACATTCTTACCACAGTGTTTTAGTGCTGCACATTTGAATGGCTTTGGGTCCTAAAGCATGAACTGAATATCTGTTACTCAGATCCGTATGTCAAAGTGTCACTGATGTGCGAGGGACGGAGACTGAAAAAGCGGAAAACAACCACAAAGAAGAACACCTTGAATCCTGTTTATAATGAGGCCATCATCTTTGATATCCCTCCAGAGAACGTGGACCAGGTCAGCCTCTCCATTGCAGTGATGGATTATGACAGGTAAGCACAGTTCATTTGCTGACCACTGAGACAATTCCTGATCACTGCAAGACACTGCTTTCTGCCCCCTTGAGCTTACAAGCAGCTTCAGCATCACAAAAGATAAAGCCTTGGAGCCTTGTCCTGAAGAGGTTTGAAGCTTCCACACCTTTTAGAGCGCATGGCATTTTATCTGTATCATAAATAACTGAGATGAGGAAGAAATATGGCTCAGTTTTCTTTCAGGCCACTAGCCCTGATACACATTCCTGTCCATTTCTGCAGGCTGGACTATGTACAAACTTTATAAATCAGGTATGTCTTCTAGCTTAAAAAAGTCCCTCACACCTCTAATTTTTATTTAAATAGCAGGTATTTGAAACTAAAGAAAATTTCAATGACTAAAAAGGAATTAAATGCTAATTACATCATTGAATTAAGTCATAATTAATGCTTGGGTTGATTCATTAAAATAACCTTTCAATATGTAACCTTTGAGTTCAGCCCTCACTGATAACACGTCTAATGCTAATTATCTACAGCATCACTGAGAATTGACAGGAAGATACTCCTGCATAGAGTGGCTCAAGGACTGCATGTTGATCAAGACAGTGACTGACAGAATCCTGCCTGAGCCAAGTCTGCTTCATTCAAGTGCTATTAGTAATGAGCACTTGAGTTTGCTGGACAAATAAACAGTGAAAGTCCAATTTAGTAACATCACCCTTCAGACTGTTTTCCCTTGCCATCAGATTTCTGGTTGTTCTCCAGGTTCTGCCAGGAAGACATTCTCGGTCAGATGTGAGAGTGGCAGCACGGTGCCATTAGCAGGGAAGGAGCACAGCAGCTTGCACACTTTCAGTCCCCCTCAGCTCCTCCTTTCCCAGCACTTGCTAAGGGGAAATTGGAAAGCATTATTCTAAGGTACACAGAGTCAAGGTACAGAAAATTGCACTTTCTGGTGTTCCTCAACCAGTTTATGGCACTGTGAGGAGCACAAAATATTAAGGTATGGCCTATTACAACTAAGACTCTTACCTTCACATTTTTGACTGAACTTCCAAATATCACAGCAGCTAGAGCTGAGAAATAGTTTATGAAATTATGTCTGAAGCATTTGCAGCAGGAAATGTATTCCCCACCATTTTCCTTCACCTTCCTCTCCCACAAAATTCAAGCATGTTTTCCTTCAGATAAATTTGTGTATTAAGATCCTTTTCTGTCCTTGTGGCTTTTGGGTTGTAACCTTTTAATGGCAAGGATTATGTTTTCATTGCTTTTTTTATAGCTGCTAGAAGCACTCTGGTAGTAGCTGGAGGTTTTTGATGTTACCATTACAGAGTTTAATATTACTATACTACCATCAAAACTAATATCTGTAATAAATGATGTGAAAACTTGGGTCCTGCATTCTGTGCCACACTAAAGCAGTAAACAGAATTGTATACCAGATGTTATTAAAACAATTTTTTATTAAAAATCAATTCTTTCTCTTTCTACAATTCTCAGAGTAGGGCACAATGAGGTCATTGGAGTATGCCGGACAGGAATTGATGCCGAAGGCCTTGGAAGAGATCATTGGAATGAAATGTTGGCTTACCCACGTAAACCAATAACTCACTGGCACCCATTAGTAGAGGTAAAAAGTAGCAAAATTTTCTCCTTGATACTGAATGTTTTTGTCCCTCACATTTACGGACTTCTGAGAATCATGAAAATTGGTGCAGTACCTATAGATCAGGTAGAAGATCATTAGCACAGCCTAAATCTATTTGCATGGGTTTATCTAACACTTAAAAGAGCCTTTTCAAGAGTTTCCATGACGCTCTGAAGGCATTGTAAGATTACATTTAGACATTTAAAATTTCCAGAGGTTATGATAAAGAGCTTACAGCTACTTAGAGGAGATCATTTGCAAAAATTTCAAAAGCAATCATTTCCTATTCAAAAATCTTTAGCACAAGCTGCTGTTGCTAAAACATTAATCTGGAACTGGCCTGCAAATTAGGCTAAATTGTGGCAACATACCAGCAGCTCCCTCCAGAGTTATTCAACAGATGCTTACTGGAAGCTTTTTCAAATGTAGGGGGTGATTATGTCTACAAGTCCCTGGGCTTGGACTCCCTCTGAGATCTGCTGTGGCCGCACATTGCTGGTGTTCTGTACACAAAATTCTCACAGCTCTGGACTCAGAAAGACACATATTGAAGCCTTAGGAAGCAGCAGGGGCACAGTTTAGCCCAACACAAAAGCAATCTCTGTAGAAAAATTAGTTTCTGCCTGAGGCCATTTGATTTCCCCACTCTGTATAGCACATCGTTGCACAACATGTCCTGTGCCAGGTAGCAAAAGCATAATATCAAGGTTCCAGTAAAACACCAAGAAGAGTGTGGGAGAAAGAAAACTGAGTCAAGGCAACAGAAAAGTGTCTTTTAGAGGTTCATGGCTCTGTCTGGTTCATGTAAGTCAGGAGACAGAGGCACCACCCCTGTTGGTGAAATAAACCTACTGCTGTGAAACGTGTCAGAGGCATTTTTAGAAAGTCATTTCAGAAATTTTCTTTCCATTATTAGTTCTTCTGGAGACTTTGACACCAGAGAACTTTGATCCAAATATTATAAAGGGTCTAGATGTGATCTGGATTCTTTTTTGAGAGAGTCTCTCATCCTCTGAAACGAGAATGATGCACAGCCAGATATGAAGATATTTGTAAAAATAACACTTTTCTTGCAGCTACCTGGCCGAGCAACCAGTTTCGATAGCCAGGGATCCTGCTCCTCACCCAAACCACCGCTTACGCCCTAGGGAGTGAGAATGGATTCATCCTGGTCAGTGCCCAAGGCTCCCTCGTAGCTCACATCTACATGAACAGAAGGTTTGGCTTCCACAGATGAACTGTATCCATAATTTTTTATCAAAATACATCTTTCCTATTCTAAGTCTTATATGGCAGTTTATAACAATTTGTTAATGTGTGAATGAAGTTGACTCGAGTCAAATATAACCCTTCCTCGTGCAAATTCATTCACCTGTTTTACCTCTGGCATGTGTCCAGTGTCATATTCAAGCAGTGTTTTGATGGGGCCTGTACATTTTCATAGGCAAAGAAATCTGAAAAAAAAGATCCCTTAAGCAATTCAAAACTACTGCAGCTTTTAGCACCTAATTGTCTTGAAGGAAAGCAAACAGTTAGGTACAGTTCATGTAGTAAATTCCTTCTAAATTGCACTAAATCCTCTATGACTTTGCAAGATCACATTTCAAACTGAATGTTGCATTAAAAAACCCAACTGTTGTCATGTTTTGAGTATCTGGAAAATCAGTCCATTCCTTGGGCAGGGAGGAAGGGCTGATTTAAAGCCCACTGGAGCCAATGAGGAGGATCTACTGACTTCAGTGGGTTTTAGTCCAGCCCTTATGAAACAGGTATGAGAACTGGATCTATGCAGCTATAACCCCCCCAGCACTCATGATGACAGCTGCATCTCTACAAAGAGCCAAACTGCAGAGGACAGAATGCTCAGAAGTAAAGGAATTGATTTAATGTGATTTATCTCTTCACAAAATTGACCAGATATTTCAGTTACCCACAACGTTTTTGTGATTCTTGATTTAATGTGACAGACTTAGATTTCTTTGAAGTTATTTTGACTGAGTGCACAGCACACATGAAATTTAGTTTCTGGTTGCTGGCTGAATGCCTCTAGACATATATGCTAAATATGAATTTGAGATGTGTTTTCTGTCAGTCTATGGAGAAAGAAATTGAAATGTGTTTTACAAGTAACCTCATTTATTAGAATACAAAATGCAAAAATCTATTGGCTGTAGTCAGATATTTTAAAAACCAGAAGAGAACTACATATTACTTTGTGGATTTATCTCTAAGCACTGCAATTTACCTCAATCAGATAAATCAGATAGTTACTTTCTTTTTTCCTTTTTCCTTTCTTTTTGTGACGACATGATTGCATCTGAGGTTTTGAAAGCTGGACTGTAATTAGGAAGAAGTTGGGTGGTGGCACTTTTTGTATCTTTGCAATATATATAAAGAAAACTGAGGAGACAGCGTTTTCCAAAGCAGCATTTTTACAGAAGTATCATTCAGGAGAAAAGCACGAAAGGAAGATTGATTAATGATTAATGACAGAAATGTTGAGAATTAATCTGGATGTAAAGGGAAAAGGTCATTTTGGCAAACTTCTGATGAACCATTTTGAGTTGGTTTAGCCTGACTGACAGAGAATATGTTCCTGAGGATCCAGTCAGTCCCTCCATGCCACTGACTAATCTCTAAGACAGACAAAAATACCTTGAAGTGTCTTAACTGCTCCAGAAAATCGAGCAGGACTGGTCTTAACATTACAGGCGTATCTAAGTCACAGAAGGAGGCAGCTTTTATACCTTGCCTCCTGTGCCTATGAACACAGCAAGCAAGGAAATAAATATAAAAAACAATCTCTCAGACAGTCTTAACAAATAAAGAAGGAAAAAAAAAAAGAAAGAAAAAAGGGAAAAAAAAAAGGTTCCAGCCCAAGTGTTTGAATGCCTGTTTCAGGTTGTTATTCATGGCCTCAAGGCAGAAATGGTTTCTCTCAGAGAGGATTGGTAGTGCTGAACACTGATCCTCCCTGCTTAAGATTGTATTTTCATCACCACAAATACAGAGCAGCCTTGCAGAATTTCATTCCTCCATTTGCTCTGGATGAATAATTTTTTTAATAGGAGAACAAACTCTCCTCTGTGAGGCTTTTTTTCCCTCCCATCATTGTTATCCTAACAAGATTCTGTGGCCTAGATCATTTTCAACATTATTCTGCAAGGCTGATATAGAAACATACATATATATATATATGGAGATTGAAAAAATATTTTATGTATGCATTTACTTAATATGAATTATATCAACAGTGGCCTTTGTGGCCCAGAAAATAATTTTTGTAATGTGGTACTGTAACAGTTAACTAAATATTCTTTGCACTTTTTTGCACCTAATATCCAAAAAGTGAACAAATTCATGATCAAATGTAGCATAAGTGTTCAGCAATGAGCAACGTATTTTTATCTATTTTACTGTTCTCTATGAGTATTCTGTATGTCTCATCATAGGTAGTAAGGTATTTCAAGACTCATTTTCTTAAATTTTAATTGTTGTCAAATACCAAAGGCTTGGTTTGTGCCCCCCTGTTGTGTTATTTTTGGTATTGTTAATAACAATAGTGAATGACTTCTGTGTCTAAACTTGACTGATAGGTGCTCTGCATCTAGGAGAAATCAGGCTGCAAAATCATCTGGACATCTAACTCTAAAAATCATGCCCTAAGAAATTATATTTACTCCCTTAGCAGTGATTAATAGAATTAGTGAAAAAGATTATTTTTTCCCCATTGTTTCCTTAACTATCTCAAAAGACAGGATATGTACTTAGTATAACCCATCCTTAGAGCCTGGTTCACAAGTTGCTCTCAGTGGCATCACAGAAGCACCAAGGAAAAAGTTAGCACAGTTTAAGTCAAGGAATATGTTGCTCAATGTATATCTTTATTAAACTATTATTTTTAAATATTTTGGTTTGGAAATTTGGAGAAGTTGCAAGTTCCTTGCTCCCATCCTGATTTTTTTTTTTTCTGCTGATCCACATATCTCCCACATCTCACCCATTACCCTAATTTGGGAAAAATCAAATGTGGCAAAAGGCTGGTTTAAAATATACTGTAGTACTTATACAACAGTTAGAAAAGCCTCCTTTCCTAAAGGCCTGAGTTATTTTTGAATATTTTTATTGAAGCTGTTTGCTGGAAACAGCACCACAACTTAATAAGAATTGTATTTGCACAGCCTGGCTTTTTTGGTACTTTCACACTGCACAGGTGAGCACAAGCTCACTAAGATTTAAGTCATGTACTGCACCCCATGTCCCCAGCTTTGGATCACAGCATTTTACAGTCCTGCTGACATGGCCCTTCTCCTCTCCCTCCCATCAAGAAACCTCTTTCCTCACCATCTTTTGTCTGTGCTGGGCTTAAGAATATGAATATTGGTAAGGGATAAAGTGGCCAGCAACTTCCTCTGCAAAATTTCTTCATCAATAAATGTAATTCTTTAGGCTTCTTATGTTTAAGTAACAAAATTATACATTTTTTCTTAAAGAATCACCACCACTTCCAATATTTTTTAAGAAATTATTGAGCCAACAATAAATGTTTTCTTTGGGTTGGTTTTTTTCAAGGGAAAAAGCAATTACTTACCTAATTTCTTTCTGTGGATGCATTTTTGGAGCAATATTAAGAAAAAGTTTAGTTAAAAAACTCATTTGATCCATTCTTTTCTCCTCTTTCTCAGCTTTTTAATTGGATTCAATGCAATCCTTTTAATTTTTTTTTAACATGATGACGTACAACATACACATGATAGTATAGTTCCAAGATTATTTTGCTACTCTTTTTTATAAACTTTTATATGTACTAACTTTTTATTATACTCCATTAATTTAACAGGCTTTATACATCTAAAATCATTTGACTGTATTTTTTGAGTGAGCAAACACTTAAAAGAAAGGTATTTCAGAACTCAGTAATAGAGTTCTTCTGCTGAAAATGTAAAGTTTTTCAGAAATCCATAAATGTGCCTGTCAAGTTTGAAAATCACCTTGTTCAAGCATGCAAAAACCTAGGTTTGCACATACAAGAACTTGCACTTGCTGGATGTACAATCACTATTATTTAGCACTTCTGTTACAACAGAACACCCACACCTAATCAGAAATACGTTTCAGTTCATGATAAACACTTGACAAATCTGTACTGAGTGACAGTTTCTTGACCTGAAAAGTTCACATGATATTATTTCTATGAATGAACATGCTTGAAAATTCAGTAGATGTTAAAATATGACATATATGCTAATCAGACAGTGAGGTGACTTCTGGAAAAAGCTCATGTAATATGTGCCAGACCATCCAAAAATATGGATAAAATATACCATATATATCGGAAATATTAATGCATGTTTTGATGGGACATTTTCTCTCTGGTTCACACCACACCAGAGACTCGGTTTAACTGGAGATTCATTTGGCTTCTGAGGCTTGCCAGCCTAAACTGAGCTCTCTGAAAACAGCTAAATTATGGCACAGAGCAGACCACAGAGCTAGGGAAGATGAAGGAAAATGTGGCAGTAGACACAAGACTTCTCCTTGCAATGGCAAATGCTGTGAAATGGAAACCTTCCTCCTGAAACTGATAATAATTCCAATAGTTTTACCACTTGTCCTTTCTTTCTCTGCTGTAAAACAGGACAAAAGAAGCACGTTCCTGAAGAAGCACCAGCATTAAGCACAGGAGTTAATTGGGGTGCTGATTACCTTTTCCAAGGCAAATAATACCTTAACTTCTAAAAGTGTCTTTCATTTACTCATCCGGATGAATAAATATCTCCTGCACAATTTTGATTTTCCTTAACCCTAGAAAATGTTAGTTTTTTAACAGCATGCATGAAACCGGGAGCTAGAAATCTAAGAGAAAGTGAAGCTGCAGGTGGGATTTGAATTTCACAAGGGAATCTGGTCAGGAAAATGGAACTAACACCTTCAGTCTTGTGCTGAGTGCTAAGTGACGCTTGATGATAGCAAGTGCTCAGGGCTGTGATTTTATGTTTTATCTGATAGCACCTCTACAATGCTGCTGTTGCTGGGAAACCTTTACAGGCTCAGAGAGAACCATGCCTCTGCTGCTGCCATGTGAATTTTTTTCCACCCTAGTGTAGACTGCGATTCCTGTGTTACATGGGGCTCAGTCCCCTGGAAGGGCAAAAAGCACATTTAATTTGCAGAACAGGAAGGACTGATTTGGCACTCTGCCATCATAAGGACTATTTGCTTTGCTGGCACCAAGGACAAGTTTTGTGCCTTGCTGATCCAAGGGAGGACATTTCTTACAGCACTCTGTGGCTAAGCCTGTGTTCCTGAGCCACGATGATGCTACTGAAGATCCTCAGTGCCAACATTGTCAAAATATATCTAACACATATAAATACAGGTCATATAGGTTGCCAGAACACCAAAGCTCCCTCCTGCGCAAAAGAAATTATGACTCCCTGAAAAATAAATCAAGGCAGTATGTTTGGGAAGTTGGATCTGCAGGAAGTCACAGAGCTGCTGTGATGAAAGTGGAGCTGCTCTGTAATAATTTATGAATACAACGTGTTGAGTTGACTATCGGTCCAGAACTAGGTGAGTTCAATAAATTTACTTCAAGGAAAAATGGTCAGAAAATGTTTGACAGGGGAGTGTCTCTCAGGAGCAGGTGAGCTGTATAAAATGTTAGTGTCCATCTTGGTGGCCTGGGAGAGTCTGCTGATGCTATAGCCAGTCTGAAAAATGCATCTCATCGAAAACGGCAAATCCCAAGCAGGCAGAGGAAAAAAGGCTGAGGAAAGATCAAGAGATCTGATTCAGAGCAGACAAGATGTATGTCTGAGCAGGCTGGGGATGCAGGCTGGCACTGTAGTGTTCAGAGAAAATGGGTTTGGTTGCTCTCCCATGAATGGATGGGAAAGCTTGAGCCAGGACAAATATGCATGCAGAGTGTTATTTTAAATTCCACTTATTTGAAATATTTAAGTTTTCCTATTTATGATTAAATATTTAAATACCATTCTATTTTTAATGAAGTGGAGTATTCTCAGGCTCTCTAAAAGAAAAGTTGCAAATCCATTCAGACTGCCTGTGTTGGCACAGTAACTACAGACACAGTGTCCCAAAGCCCAGCAAAAATTAAAGAATCATGAAATCCTGCCTCTACCATGGAGAGGTGAAGTCAGGAAGCCTGACACAAAAAAAAGAACTGAAGACAGACCAAGGAAGGGATGAGGGCACAGCTATTTCATCATAACTTCAGGGTTCACAAAGTCATTGATTAGAAAAGAGTGCCAGAAACATGTTTCCATGGAAGCAACCTACCTTTTATACAATTTTCCTCTCCTTCAAAATACAAGCATATAAGTGTTTTTGAGAGATTGCATTTAAACAGTGTGCAGTATTTTAATACCTTAAAAATTCAAGACCCTGAAGTAAAGTAAATCTATCCATACATCCATTCATGAGGAAAATAAAATAAAATTTAGACGAAAGCGGGAAGTAAAAACTTTCTGTACAATAAACAGAGCTCTAGAACTTGCTTAAAGTTGTTTTCCTGTGTAGAATAATGGCATAGATTTAAGACTTCATATCCTGAGACCTCTTAGTTTAAAAAGGAAAAACTGTGTTTCTGATTATGAAGCAATATTTTCCTTCAGCTATAGAATTCCTAGTTGCCTGCCCTGTGTGATTTTAAATATCAGAAATATTCCAAGAAATGTTTGTCAACATCACAGACAGGAATCTTAGGCAGTTAAGAATAGCACTGACAAAAAGGAATCTGGTTTTTTGGGACACTTTCTAGGTTAATTTCTGGAGAAATTGTTGGAGGCTGTTGGATGTTTTTGTGAAGCAGATACATTTCCATAGAAGTAGTCTGCAAGAGGAGAGAGAAAAGAATCCAGGTTTTTTTAATATGCTATGAGTTGAGACTGATAGTAGGATCAGAAGTGGATTGAAAAAGAAGATATTTAAAATATCTCGTGACATCTGAGCCATAACAGGAGACAAGAAAGGAGGGGAAAGGCCTATAAAGTATAAAAAGAGCCCTCTAGAAAATAAAAATAATAAAATTTTAAAAATAAAATAAAATAAAATAAAATGAAATAAAATAAAATAAAATAAAATAAAATAAAATAAAATAAAATAAAATAAAATAAAATAAAATAAAANAAATAAAATAAAATAAAATAAAATAAAATAAAATAAAATAAAATAAAATAAAATAAAATAAAATAAAATAAAATAAATAAAATAAAATAAAATAAATCCCTGTTAAAAGGAAAACTGGAAAATATAAAGAGGGGTTGAATAGTCTTTTCAATAGGAAAAAACGTATGCGTAACAAATGCTTCCAAATAGAAAGGGATTCTTGTTATGATTCTTCTACTGCATATCTTGTATGGCCATTGCAAGCTCATGAGAGCAGTGGGAGCCAATGTCAGAACCTGAGTCTATTCCTAAAACAAAAACAACCCTCTGACCCACAGATCCTGTTCTCAGAGGATTCACAGTGCAAAGAGCACCAGGAGTTGCTTATGTCACATCCTATCCCCCAGTTCTTTTCTTGCAGCACAAGTGAGGCAAAAAAAGGACATTTCCCTCATGTACTCAGACACATTCCTCTCTAGATGCTGTGGTGGCCTCCTCTTTATTTGCACGTGACATAGCTTTGAAGATCTCCAATAGGTGCAAAAACATTTTTATATAATGTCACCTCTTCACATGATCAAAGCTTCTGATAAAGAGTGCTTGAATTACCAATAGGAAACACCTCTGGAAATGCTGCTGTGGTACACAAGGGACTGGTTTTGTTCTCAAGTCAAGCCTCAACACCACAAAATGGTGGACTCGTCATTGGGCTTCTGCAGGTGCTGATTCTCTGATGACTCAAAACTCATAATTATGGTGTATTTCTCCCTTAATATCCCCCAGGTCTTTGTGTATGAATAGGGTCCTGGAACAGGTTTCAGCCATATCCCATCTCCTTCTGTTCTTCCTATTCATGGAGGTTCAGCTGAATAATGAATTCTCTTTCCTTTGTCCCAGATTGTCACATAGTAGTGGGTGTACTGTGAATGTTTCACCATGGGAGTGGCTGCCTCTTATTAAAAACCAGAGTGATCAATAGAGGACCGTTAATTCCCTCACCACAGTTTTCTGAAGCTTAATTGTGTAATAATAGTTATGAGGGAAATGACTGCATAGCTGAACAAGACAGAGAATTGCCAGCTGTAATTATTTTTTGTCAAATGAGTATGTGTGGATGGGTGGATCTTTCCTCTTCATGTAAATGGAGATTGGGCTACCACAGAAAATGAGAAAGGAGATTTTGTGGACTCTCCAAAGAGCATGTCACACTCTTAATCTGCTCCTTTCAAGCTTCATGTATTATAAGTGTTTAATGATCTTAATTATCCTCCTAGCACAAGAAACTGACTCATTTATTTAAACCTACAACTTTTTCAGTTCTTAGTCCACAAAGGTAGCTTTGGGCTAGGGAATCTAAATCACTGATGAGAAAGTATAGCTTTATCTTAGCCAGCAGCCACAACCTGCACAGCTGGACCTTTTCTGTATTCCTCTGAAAGGGAGCCTGGCACTATTGCACTTTAGCTACTTGCCAGTAGCAGACAAACAACTGTAGGCCACAGCCAGGTTTCAGAGAAGCTCTGAGGATTAACCCCAAAATCCTGGCTCTGATTCTGCCTGCCCTCCAGGCCCAAGGCAGACTACGAAGTCAAAGAGCAGTTCTACCCAAAGAGGGCTTAAAGATGAGCAACCTGTGCTGAGAAAAGAGATTTCATTCAAACAATACCCACATGGCTTTTAGAGGTTTTTCTTTTTTTTTTTTTTTTTCCATGTACTGTTGTTAAAAGTTGGCTTTTTCTCAAGAGAGAATTTTCTAATTTAATCTCTAGCAGGGCAAAAAGTGGTACTAAAGTACCAATCTACTCATGCACTGAAAATAATATTGATGCAAAAAAAAATAGCAAAAAAGGCTTTCAGCATAAAATATATGTGGCAGCAAAATATAAATATGCTGACAAAAAGACATTTTGCTTTTTATGGGACTTTTTCTGACTAGAATTAGAATATTCCACCTCTCTTTTTGGGCTATCTCAAGAAAAACACAAAACAGCAAATATATCTAATGTAGTTTTAATAGTTATTGAAATAACATAGCACAATAAAACTGATTCAATTCAGCCTTTTAAGGTGTAAGTATTAACAATACACATTTATTTATATCTTTTGCATTGCTAAAAAATCTGTTCATCCCCTTATTTCAAATATACAATAATTCTAGCATGCTTTCAAAAGGAGCTTTCTTTTAGGTTAATCATTTTATACAGCAATTGTTCTTGTATTAATTAAAATGAAAATATTTTCTTAATATCATTACAATAGACCATTAAATGTATCCAGCAAAATCACTCTGCAGGTCTTTTGAATACATAATTTCCTCTGAAAGCACAGCACTCGGTACTTGGCCAGCCCAGCGTTGAAATCCATCAGGACCACTGCTATTGGTTTTGGTTCACTCCGCATCAGGTTACATGTCAGGATGTGTCATAGCAACTTATGAAATCAGCCCAGTCTCAAGGCAAGTAGAATGATTTCCCTTACATCCACCATGGATTTTTGTCACTTTCTGACAGCTCAGACTATATTACAAGTCTTCAGCTCATCTCTAGGGCATGAACTATTATTGCAAATGCTGATTTTACTAGTACTGGTAGGAAAGATAAGCCTCAGCTGCCTGACTTGGTAAATAAAAATGTCTGGTGCATGTAGTGAGAGATGGAGGTGATGTATTTTTACAGATTTTTCTTTTTAATGGTGGCCTGCAGGTTTCCACAAAATGCCATTTTGTTTTGAAGCTCAGTGGGCGTGTGTATAGACTAAACCTTTCATATGAAGTTTTTAGATAGGCCTGTTGCACATGCAGATATAAAGAACTTCTTTTCAGTCTATATTTCTATGGAAAAAAATATTGAAGAAAATTTAATTTTGTTAAATAAATAGAAAACTATTTCTCAATAGAAGGAAAAAGCATAGATATATATTTAGTATTGTTCCTTGTTTCCCTTTCTTCCAAGTGTAGGACTTTCTGTGTCTCTCTATTTAGGTTTTTAGGATATGTTGGACTTGAATGCACATGTCTAAGGACAGGATATGGGTAGTTTTATATCCTAGAAGCTGGCAAGCTGTCATCCTGATTTGGAGAGGCACTTCTGACTTGTGCCTTCTCCACTTTCTGGGGGAGATCATGAGTGGGTTTGTTCAGCAAACGGTGTGAAATATTGCGCTAACTATGGCTTGTTAATCTCCGCTCCCTCCACGCCAGTATAGCCCTGCTGGCTGGGATGGGAGGGGACAAAGGCAGATGGCATCTCCTCCTTGCCCTGCTCTGCCCAGCCCCTCAGGCAGCAGGACAGCAGCACTGGCTCCTCTGAAACACCCAGATGCTCCTCCAGCCACCACAAGGGGAGTCCCAAAAAGCTTCTCCTTCCTTTTCATCAGCTTGTGGTCCATGCTGCATTCAAGCTGACGGGCTTCAGTGCACCCCTCTCAAAAACTGAAGCAGGAGGAGAAGAGAAATTAGCCACATCTTTGCTTCAGCACAGAACATCATGTTTTCCTAGTATATGCTTGTTTGTGGGGAAGGCATTCTCCAGAGTGTATGCTTCAAAAGGTAGGAAGTTAAAATGGAGTTCCTGGCCACAGGAAATATTGACAGCTAAAAAAACCCACTTAATATTTAAACACTTAATATCTTGATCTCTTAAAAGAAATCACCCAACACAATGCCTGTCAGGATAAGCATGTTTGCTGTGACAGTGAGAGTTCTGGATTAGGCCCTAACTGGCCCAAACTCTAACAGAACTCCCTACCTTTAAAATAATTTTTATGATTAGATCAGAAATGTTGCCAAGTCTATGTAGCTTACAAAGAACTGCAGAGTTCTTCTAAGATTTTGTCTCTTCTTGCTATGTGGTGTTGGCTGACCAAGATCTAATATTAAATACCTGACTGTTTTAGTACCCTTTATTCAGTGTTTATTATGTGACTTTTTAAATGAAGTCTGTGATTTGATACCTAGACATTGTTCAAGTCAATATCCTTGGCTTCTGCATTACAGAGACAAGAAAACAAAACCTTTTGAACTTGTGTTACTGGCTTTTTGTATGCGCTAAATGGCCATTTGTGAAACTTGACAACATAAATTGTACTACTGATAGTAAATGGTTTTTTTTGCACTAGCCTTTGAGAGCTGTAACACATTTCAGTATTTTTACAATGTATTCTCTAGAAAGTGTGAATCTATTTGTCAGTTATGAAAAAAAATATGTAACAATGAAACCTCAAAAGATGTTATTAAGTGTACAGTTTGTGATAATTTTATATTTAAAAAGATAAGAAAATAAAAGAATTCATTTGAAATAATTTTATTCTAATTGTTTCATATGTATTTTGAACAAGAAATAAAGTGATTAAAATTATTCACTTTTTTCTGTCGTTCTTACAAAAGCAAACTTTTCAATGGTAAATAAAGATCAGCAGATTTAAATGGCCCCAACTTGAGCAGCCCTGTCTATACCCAGAGGGTTTTCTTCTCATGAAACTTGTTCCTTAAAATTCTACACCCTGAAGAAGCAAAGGATATTTTTGCCACCAGATTTGCAAGGTTCAAGACAGAATGCCTTTGAGTGAAAACAATTAAATCAAGCTGCTCCATTATTACTTTGTGTAATTCTTTTCACATTATCTTCCATTTCCTGCTATGATATTGTTTACTGTAATCTTCAAAGTCATTAAACCATGTTTTAAATAATGGATTAACTATTCAATTTAATATTATTAAAGTATTTAAGAATATTGAAGTATTTCACTGGAGACTCAAGACTGGTTTCCATATTCCTTGTTTCTAGTTGCACAATCCCATAGATCAGACAGACAGGAACTTTACCACCATTAAATAGAAAAGAATAGCCAGATTAGAATAGGATTTACCTTTAAACCGAATTGGTGTCAATGACAACACCTTATGAAGCAATGATGATCCAGGGTAGACAGGTTCAAGCATGTCAGAACTTTGCTGGCACTTACAAGGACGATTTAAAGAGGAAAACTAAGCTTAAAGTGTTCAGTATCAGTTGGATGTGATCTATTTCCATTTTACCAGAGCTTAAATTCCATATTACAAACACTAGGGGTAAAAAGATCATACAGGCAATTGACCTTTGGCAGAGTTATGTAATTCTCCTGAAGAGAAATTAGATAATTATATCTGAGGTTCCCATCCCATTTCTGATCTCTACCAGCTGAACATTAATTTATCCTAAGTCAAATTTTTGCTAAGATATTA
This sequence comes from Parus major, assembly GCF_001522545.3. Classification (NCBI taxonomy): domain Eukaryota; kingdom Metazoa; phylum Chordata; class Aves; order Passeriformes; family Paridae; genus Parus; species Parus major. Next base: position 55,214,220 of record NC_031773.1, on the reverse strand, counting down.
AATGCAATTCTGTTCTCTGTTTCAATTCAGGGATTTGGTTAACATCTGTGATTGTAATATTCTGTTTCCTTTTGTACCCTTGTCTTTCTCTAGCAAGGCTAATGTCATTCCAGTTTGCCACTGCCTTTAATCTTAATATTCTCTCTCTCATATACAAAATTCTATTTTTCATTAGAGTGATGGGTTCTGAGGTTATGAATATTATAGTTTATTTTGAAAGCTTCTCTGTTATTCACCTAGAAGCAACACGATCATCTTTAAGATTTCACTGCAGTCTGTGCAATATAATTCCTGCATGAAGTCTTAATCCTTTGGCTTCAGTCACTCTGGAATGTATCTTCATTCCTTAAAATAATCAAATTTACCAGCCCACAGAGAAGCTGGAGAATGTGCAGCTTAAAATGGTGCAAAAACCAGAAGGGAGAAAATTTGTCAGGAAAAGAGGAAAAGAAAGAAAGGCAAACAAAGCCCCATAAAAAATATACATGATAAAATCTTGCAAATTATCGAGTATTTTTGCACACACAGAAGAGCACTAACTTTCAGTCTTTGCACAGAATGCACCACACCTTTAAAAGTGATGAAAAGAAAATCAGGGATCAGAAGTGAATCCAGGTCTCCCATCTTCTAGGCCACAAAACTCCCATTCCTCTACTTGGATTTGTACTTTGCATGGAATATGTGAGAGTCTCCCAAAGGAAAAGCTCTGATCCATAAGGAGGAAGCAAATTATTTAAATAAATATATATATAGTAACCTCTTATCCTGCTAAAACACATTGGTTCAGATAAGTAGAGAGAAATATGATATTTTCACAATATTGTTTACTATGTCATTCTGAAAGTTGAATAAAAGCCCTCCTGCTGCCACTGCTGTAGATAACAGAACCTGTTTTTCAACTCAAAAGACAGACACATGTATCTTCAGAACAAAAGGTCCTGAATGAACTCCCTCCTATGTGCTGCTTGGGTGCAGCTCAGTTGATCACAATGCTGGTTACAGTAATACAAAACATTATTTTAAAAGCTTTAAGTTTATGGCATAATAAGGACAGAAATCTTTATCATTTGTCACATTCTGAAAAGTGGCACTTTGGGAGCAGTGCAAGTGCTCTGATTTGCACTGATGCATTGATTTTGCTTAACATGCTCACCATGCTTAAACTGATCTATTACTCTCCCCTCTGGAATTTTAAAATGCAGAAATCACAGCCTAAGCTCTTCTGCTGAAGTGATGAGCATACTTACTCACACTCAGGTGCTTTTTTTTTGCCTTCTCCAGAATTTATTTTGTGTCCTTAGCCTTCAAAAAATAGCAATTCTCTTTGTTTGTGACTGTGTTACACATCCTACGGATGTGCATTTCCAGTTAAGGTGGCCAGCCACAGTCTCCCATTTTAATTTCTTTCATAGCTGTTCAGTATAAATTCTATTTGCTCTAGTGCTGTTTCTCAAGAAAAACTGTGAACACAATTGCCTTGCTCCAAAGAGTGAGACTGACAAGAGTTTCCTTTGTGTCCCAACTCTGACATAATTTCAAACCCAGGGCAGTTGAGGATCAAAACTGGAGTGACTGAAGAAGACTTTCTGTGAGGTTTTCTGTTATGACATGCTTACTGAGGCCCAGAAACCAAGTCAATATCTGATACTTTGCACATTAAACGCTATATGTGATGTTATATAAAAATATATTACTTGTAAAGTCTTAACAATAGTGGGATTGTGCACAGATATTTTATTCAGAATTGACTGTGTTTCACTCATTGAATATTAATTTTGTTGGTATTACAAAAAAAAAAAATTGAAATATAATAATGATTTTGTACTTCATTATAGATTAAACTATCAGAATGGAATTTACATTTGGGAATTCTTGACTTTTCAGTTCTTTATTTCTGAGCTCTGAACCCATTAAGTCCACAAAGAACCTGCCTAATAAGTTTCTCAGGCCTTTAGCCTTGCTCTTTACAATGTGTTTGCTAAATGCATCTGGTTAAAACCAAGTCATAACTATCAGTTTTTGGACCTCTCTAAATCATACAATCATTAAATAGTTTTTGTTAAGGAAACATCCTACTCCAGATCCCTGTGATACCAAATCTGAAGCAAGCTGGATAACCATCCTAGTCACCCAGCACCTTCCTCATCATTAACAAATTACAGCCAAACTAGGGAGCACCTCAGCCCAGGTTCTTGAGGTCAGGACCCTGGCCAGCACAGCAGCCAGCCTCACAAACCTGGAGGGCATCCAGAGGGACAGCATCGAGCAATTGTTTGCTTTTCTCTTGTAGCCTGTGCCTCTGACTTCAACGTGCTGAGGTTTAGACAATGCCAAATCTTCTGTTGAGATGGGAAACACCTGGCTGGATAGCATCACCTCCAGGCAGCACAATAGGACAGGGAATCAATTGGCCCCTTCACAGGAAGAAACTGGAACAAAACTTCCCTTAGGAGTTGTGGCTACTGGCTAAAAATTGAAAGTAGGTGTTCCTGGAAATGTGTATCTATTTTTTATTTATAAAATTTTATTCCTAAACTACTGATCAGTTCTTTATTCCCAAAACCTAATAAAATCAATCCACTAAGGTTAAAGGTAGGGAATTGAACCTGTCACACAAGCATAAAATAGTGGCAAACATCAGAAGACACCTTTGCTTATCTTCTTCCCAAGATCCATGAAATCACTTTTGTATTCAAAACTAGCGTCCACTGCAATAACATGAGGGATCATTCTCATTGTCTCATAAATATTTTCACTGGCAGCAGAAACTGAGTCATGTGCTCTAGCTGTGCCACAAAGGCTCTTAATGAGATAAGCATAACCATAAATTCAACCACTATTCAGGAGGTTTCAGAGAAGCAGCCTTTGAGGTGAGACAGAAAGAAGAAAGGGTAGATAAGAAAAAGAAAACAAAATATATTGTCAAACTCCACAATGTTTGGCTGCTTTCAGCTGCCTCCCATTATTCCCTTGGCCTGATTTTAAAGTGATTTTACATAAATATCTCCAGCAGGAAAACAAATGTCATTAAGGCAAATAGAACCATTTATCTGAGCAGCAGGTAGAGCTTGGTTTCTAATTCTTTCAAACAAGAGAAGGAAAACTGACACTGCCCAGTCATGGTGCCACACAGGGTCTTAGCTAGAGGATTGTGATAATCTGCCTACAGCATGGTAATGCAAGCTAATTTTGGTATCCATTTAATTGCATGAAACACTCACAAGCTCACATAAACTCTGATTATTTTGCAAGTGCACTGAATTATGTGTAATTTTGACTGACATTGTAGTCTAATAATATTTATCTGTGTGCTTGTCGGCTAGCAAAAATTAGACTTAAATATTTACATTGAATTCTTATTGAACTTGGATATTTAAGTTCTATTATGCAGGCAAATGCATGCTGCATACTCATCTAAAATGATACCAAGCATAGCTTTCAGAAGACTAATTAAACATCTGCTAGTAATGCTTTATAAGTGCATGCTATTTGAATAACTTAGCATATTAAGAAATTAAAGTCTTTTAGAGTCTATTTCTTTTCTCCTACCTCAAGAGATATTATGTGACCAGGAAAATCACATCTAGATTCTTTCCCATTTGCCAATAAATATGAATTTTTATTTTGTTCCAGCTAGAGGCTGTACCCCTCAGCAAGCTGTGGGATTGAAAGGAAAAATTGTATTGTTCCCTTGCAGGCATGCCACCTCTGCACCACTCAGCTCCTGTCCTTCACCCCTCAGGGGTGATATTTAGGTGACAGTATTGAGCCTCACTTCTCTTCCCAGAGACAGAGCTTGCAAAATCCAGGGTCAGCCTGGAGCAGTGTAATCTGTGACATTTCATTGTCTTTGTGGGCTCTCTTTTTTGCTTCAGAAAGGAAAGTACATGTGACTCTTCTCCTAACAAGTTACTATCTCCTCATAGCCAGTTAATTTCCATTTCAAATGGTACTTTGAAAAAGCCAGGCTGAGCCCTTTTCCTACCTTCTTTACTTCCCCACCTACACGAAGAGGAAGAACTTGACACGGAAAGCACCCCACTCTGCTCTGGATGACTACAGACAGAGCACAGAGCAGAGTAGAAGATACTGTGGGATGCTGCTCTGTCTTTCTCCACTGTGTAGGCAAGAGCATGTCCTGTCCTCACAGCAAATTGCTGCACCCAGCTCCTCTGTTCCCTGCAGAAAGCAGAGTCCCACCATCACAGCTTGTTTCCTACCAATACAATTGTCAGCTGCAAGAGTGGCTCTGCCTTTCCCATCAGTATCTGCTCTCATTAAACATTACTTCCATCCTAAGATTGATGAAAAGTTGACAAAAAAGAGGAAAAGGAAGGGAAAGGGAAGGAAAGGGAACATACTGAATTCCAGTGAAAGACATGTGGTTTTGATTCTCTAAGTGTACCATGGCTGGTGTAGTTTGGTTTTGTTTATACAGCTCTGTGCTCAACACTACAGATTGCCATATTTGTCAAAATAACTGTTTTTTCCAAAGAAGTTGAATTTAAAAATGGAACTATCTTTAAACTGATTGTGCAAGGTGAAATGCTAAAGGGTAAGAATATATTGTTTCATATCTTCAAAAGCTTTCAAAGTTCCACCTATTGTCCAGTGAGCGATGACACTTGTCAAGGGCTGGTTTCAAGTCCTAGACTCATGAGAGATCCACTAAAAATATTTTCCTGCGTTGAATCTAGGCTGCTTGCTCCTGTTGGTATTGAATTAGTCACCAGAATGTGCTATTCTTCTTTTGGTCCACTGGCACAGGGCTTGGTGATGTCAATATTAATCCAAATGCCCCAGGGCAAGATTAGAGGAGCACAGACACATTTCCTTCAGCTGTTTACCTAGGAAACAGAAAAACTCAATGAGTTTTATCATCTATCTTCAGAAGCAATGCTTGGTGACAGCAGTCAGACAAATTACTCTGAGTGTTCAGTGTCACTTTGTGTTATTTAGATTTAATACATCAATAAGGCATCTTGCTTTGGAACATACCTTCAAATTGCAAGCATTTTGATTTAATTAGAACTATGCATTCCAGAGAAATAAATAAGATATATAGATAGATATGCATTCAAAGGTGGAATTTTCCCAGGAAGAAGTGTTCTTACTCCCTGCATCCAAAGGAGAGCTCCTGAATACACAGGGGGATTCACTGCAGTTCACAGTCCTGTTTCTGGAACAATCCCATTGCCCTCTGTGATGATTAAGATAACAGCTTAATCAGCTCCTGCTTCTGAGGAGCACTGGCACACTGGCTGCTGTATACAATCTGTAAGGGGTTTTCTAATTCCCAGATTTATTTATTGCCTATCAAGATGACTACAGCCTTGGTTTTAATCTTGGATGGGGCTTTTGTCTGTATAAGGGACAAATAAAAACACAAAACTGGTCCTTTTGACAAGGGAGTTTCTTAGGCATCCTACAGTATTTGTTCTGAGGGATTTTGGGATTTTTGTTCACCAAAACTTCAGCCTTTTCCCCCACAAGAAGGTACTAGGTGTTAAGTAAAAAAAAAAAATAATTAAAATGTCTGACTGAATCTGAAAATTGAAAATTTGAAAAGTGCAACTGTAGCATACCTGGAAGGCTACAAATTCAGATCCATGTGGATGTTGACATTAACCACCCACAAGTAAGTACCTCATAAGTTTTTAGGTAGTCCTGTGAATTTGGGACTATTGGAATGGGGAGCATTCACACTAGTGAAAAATCTGTATTTTCCTTCACTTTTGAAGTCATTATGCAACCAAAGCTAAGGATTTCCTGTGTGGATTACTGATAGGATGATAGGCAAGAATTTGCAAGGTAGCCTCTTCTTTATATAAAAGGCAAAGTTATGGTCTCTGAACTGTAGAAAGTGTGAACAGACCCCAAGTTTTTGTATTCATCCCCTGTCCTAGCCATCTGCATGGACAAATATTTCCTGTTCTGCTCATCTCTGAAAATACCTGGTACCCTTCAAACCCCGCCAGTCCCCCTCTGCCTCTCTCAGCTGCATCAGCTTCATATACCTCAACCTGCTGCACACCTATTTATTTTAAAAATAAAAGCAGTATCTTCTCTTTTGGTCACACCAAATGGAAGAATTTCCTTTCCCTTTGCTGCATCCTCTCTTGTATCCAAACCTTGTCACACTACAAGGTCTCTCTGGTAATTTCCTCCTGTGCTGCAGTCTCCTGAACAGGCATATGTAGATGAAGTTGATTTGTCTCAATCATGAATTTCACCTGCTAAGTTGCACCAAAACTATACCTGGAAGTAAAGTGGTTTTCAAACTATAAGAACATCTTCTTAGGCAGTCCAAACAGAAAAAAGACAACCTCAAAAGAAGCCCAGAACAAACCCAAAAACTTTAAAGCAGCACAAATTAATGCTAGCCACATATAACGCACACTTTGGTAATGTGGCATCTAAACCACAAAGAAATTTGAGATTTATTCATTTATTGCTTTAAAAAGTTTTAAAGTAATTCCAAAGACTCAAAAAAATATATAAATAGGGAAAGCAAAATATTCCTTGAACCTACCTTACTCTTGTATTGCAGTTTATAAAGATATTTATGTATGTACAAAATGTCCACTCATCTCTGCAGAAAAAAAGGATCTTTTGTTAACCAAGAGAGGCCCTGGAACAAGGCAGTGGATAGAGCAGGTTGAATGTGAACAGCCCCCAGTGGCAGCACACAAAACACTTATTTCAGGAGAGCAGCCCTCATCTTCCAGTCAAGTCATGCTCTTCCAGGGGAGACCTTGGACATAAACACTGTACATAGCTGTGAACGTGCTGATATTCAAATCAGTTCATAATCTCACTGTTGTGCATGTCAGTAACAAAAAGCTGGATAGTTCAGTCCACAGTGGCTACCTGGGCTAGGAATAGGAGTCTAACTGTGTTCCTGATGCAGGATTATTTCTTGAATGAACAATGAGAACATTTGCAGTAGTGAGAATTTGGAAGCATGCAGTATTCCCACTGCCAATTTATAAAAGCGTAAACTACAGCCAAGAGCCAAAAAAGAATCAAAATAAAAGCAGCAGGAGGAAAGAAGTTCTTGAGAAATAAAAGAAAATGCAATCCTTTCTGAAGAGAATTTTTTCCCCTGAAGAGAGTTAAATTTCCCCCGTGGTTCCTCCTTACATATAAACTGCAATTCCACCTGCAAGTCTGCAGTTCTATGTCTGTTTCTCCACCAAATATGCTAACATTTGTGCCAGGAAGGGCTATACAGAGAGATTCCCAACAGATGACTTCTCCAAGAACACTATATCTAAAACTACTGAAGTTCAATTTGATTTGGTCAATAAAATGAAAATGAGTCCTCTGACAAACAACTAAACTGATTTGGTGCCTTTTGAGGCATTTAGGAAAAGTAAACATATCCCTCTTGGATGCCTTCTTCAGAGCCCCTTATATACCCAGAGAGTCTCATGTAATCAATAATAGATGCAGGTAATATGCTGCCTTACTTTTTTTCCACAATTCGCCTATGGATACCTGCCTACAGTAGTAATCTTGATAATCACAGCTGACATTTCACTGTGTGCCTAAAATCAGATGTTTTTCTAGGTGAAAAAAAAAATTCACTGCCTTGCTGTATGTGGGATTGCTTGATAGGTCCTTTCTGTCACTTAGTCCATGGTGAGTTTTATGTAAGATTAGCTCCTTGTAAAAGGTTTTACAGCCATGGAGCAATGTCAAGGCCTCTGTACCAACAGGCCACTTTAGCAAAGAGATTTCATTAGAATCCCTTGGTGCACAGAGATCTGCTATGCAGTTGTGACCTTACTTTTATAAAGACTCATCTAGTGAGTGGTTATGGATAATTTAATTCTGAACTTGCTGTCACGTGTGAGCTGACACATACTTACTGCATCAGATCTGCCATTCATACTGTGTCAGCTGAGTATGTGATATCCTTCAGTATGCAGGGACACACAGGCTTTTTGAAGACTCAAATAACTACCCCAGTGGAAATTTTATGGAAAGCAATGCTTGTCCTTTCTACGGTTTGGCTTCTGTTGTGTTTTGTTTTGCCTCTATCAGAAAAAGAAATAGTGTGGCTGTCTTTGATCTCAGGCTATCCAGTGTGAGAGCAGAGGCTGACCTATTTTCCATCTGACACTGACATTTTGGGCCCCAGTGCAGTTCCTTGCAACAATTTCCTTCCTTACCTTGGCATTACTCTACAGTGAGTCTTGTATTACACCCACATTTTCGTGATGACCTGATTCAGATGAATTCTTTCTTAACTCACCTGAGGAACACAGAGTCCTACACAAAGAAAATTATGTGGGACGTTACTGGATTTGTCCATATCGCTACTGCAAATAATGGACTCAGACAGAATAATCCCCACCTCTGCTGCTCTTAGAGCCAATGTGCTAATGCACAGGCTGGAGGATCTCTGATTGCCCACTGTGTCTGGCCCATTTAGTCTCAAAAAATACACAAGCCAATGTGAAGTAAGCATGTAAAATTTATTTCAATAAATTTAATCAAAAGGAAGGCACAAATGTAATTTTGCATTCTAATTTATTTGGATGTATTTGTGTGCTCTTTCTCATCAAATAAATGGTGTCAAACAAGCATCCGTGTAATTTACTTTAGTCACAAACTGCAGCTATTTGCAGTGACTAATATCTTGTTGCCCATCAGCTGGGCTATTACAATGCCAGATATGCTAATTACTTCCTTGAATGTGCAGTACAAAATGTGCTTGGCTTGAAACCATTCTTTAGACAAGTAAAGCACGTTGGTTTTCTTCCCTGGCAGTCTAATTGCACGGCTGTCAGCTGCATCAGAGCAAACATCTTTTCTTTCCTCATCTTTCATGCCTTAATCTGTCTTCTTGCGGTGTGCTTGCAATTACTAAGTAGGTGAAAAAATCCAACCAAAAAAAAAAAACCAAAAAAAAAAAACAAAAAACAAACCCCAAAAAAATGACAAAAAACATTTGCACTTTATAAAGCCACATGTGTAGTCTAAATATGTATAAATACAGCTGAGTAACACAGTCTTCAGGAAAAATAAAGAAATGAGAAATCATTCAGAATAAGCCAAATTTCTGTAAGTATTTTAGGTATGTCCATGCTTTGGAGTTTACAAAGGCTATTGACATTAAAGCAAAATCACAACAGAGGGAGTGTTTGATCTGCCTACACCAAGTTGCAGCCACCTGTGTGAAGGCCTTCCAGAGAATTTAAGAACTACTTTGGAAGTGAGTAGGGGTGGAGGTCAGCAGGCTGGAGCAGCAACGTGGATCATGGAAGGACATGGACAAATATTGAATAGTGGCTGGGGACAGTCACCTCAAAAGTATCTACTTTTATAAATAAAACAAACTATAGATTCATGCATCTAGAGTAGCTAGAAATAATTAGCTTTTATAATTTGAGATGCACAGAACAAGAGTTTTGTCTCCAATCAATGCACTCCCACTATTTTAAAAATAGTTGTGCTTTGAAGAAGTTTTTATCCTCCTCCCTATTTCTTTTGCTTCTCCAGATAAAAATAGGGAGTTCTCCCCTAAGGTTTCTGCTTTAGAAAACTAGCAAGATCAAGGCCAAATTTTTCATCCATTTTATCTACCTCTAGGAGTATCCCATGTGCACATGAAAACACTCTCCATGTATAAAATACCAAAAAGGTTTTAACTCTTTGTCTGGCCCCACAGCCTCCATCTAAACTCTGTGTGCTGATGTCCTGTGACCATGGCAGGTGGACAAGACAGTCTGTCCTGGCTTCCTGCTGGGAAAAAAGGGGTGGAGAGGGACAAAAAGACAGTTGGGTCTGTACTCCTTTGAAACTCCAACTCAGCATCAGTTGCCAATGAGGTCAACAGGGACATGAGGTGCCAGATATCCAGAGTATGCTGGGTGCTGAAATAGCTTTGAAGGACAGCTATCACAGATGTAGTGTTAACATAGACCTGACACCTTCTCTGTCTTGTTCATGCATACAGGGACCAAGAAAGGCCTTAAAATTTATCATTAAGAAAATGACTGCTTTAAATTATATAATTTTCTTCATTTCATGCTGCTTCTGTGTTGAGATAGGAAGGATCTCTGAACTTTGTTTCTTAAGAGTATTAGCATCTCTGCAGACAGCCTGAAACCTCTCTGATGTTGCTCAGATCCCCTGTACAAGCTTGTAGATGCCTTCTGAAGTGGTTTTTTCTTTGAAGTTTGTGTGTCTCTCACATACCCTCCATGCTGATAGGTTGATAGTGCACATCTTGCCTCGGGCACATCCAATTGCCTTCAGGTAGCCAATGACTTACAGTGCTCCAGCAGTCTAGCATCGCCAGAAAGAAATCCACAAAAATGAAGGCACTACATAATGCTGTGGTTCAAGGGGGAGAGGGGAAGAATGGTGGGAAATGGCTTTTGTCACTGCTTTTTTGTCACACATTCAGCTGGCATGCCCTGCAAACCACAAGAACAGTGGCTAGTGAGGCCACTGTAGAAGTTCAGAGTAGTTATGACCACATAGGTGCAGCAAAAACTCGGTAAATGAAAACTGTGCCCAGCCCAGGAGTCCACATTTTAAAAGCTTCCTGTTTCACATAGAATCTTCATTTTAAAGTAAAATGATAGAAGACCTGAAAAGGAGAAGGAAAAAATAAAATGCCTCTAAAAGGAGGTTATAGTATTTGTTCCTTGTTCACTTGAAATTAATTAGATTTCAGATTTCTGTGTGTCTCTCTCGTGCTCCTGAATTCCAAATATAAAATGCGGGGGTTATAGACACAAAGACAAGGAATAAAGAGAGAAAAAGTATTGTAGTGTGGTTGCCCTGATGCATTTTGTCCTGTAAATGAAGAGTTGTTAATCAGGATAAAAGGAGGTTGTTAGTTCTGCTTCTGTCATTGTTAAATCGTGCTAAGAAAACTGGAAGTGTGAGCCCCGTGCATTCAGCACTGGAGGTGTAACTCATTAGAGGCACATTTGGCACTTTTGTTTATTACAGTGTCATCGTGACTCCTTTCCCACTGTGTACCTTCAAAAAGGTGATCGGCAGATACAGAAAGAGAAAGAACAAGCATCAGCTAATTGACTGTTCACACAACCAAGTAATTGGCTTCACTGGAAAAGGTAAGAAGAAATCTTGAATGAATTTAACTTCTGAAGTTCTGCAGAGGGCTGATCTATGCAAAACCAAAGTTTTGTGTTTACATGAAGGCTTGTGTCTCAGAACAGCCAGTCACTGCCAGTGGTGGGCTAAGCCAGCACCGTGTGGATTTGGGAGCAATGCATTGCCATATGTGTCAAAGAAAATCCTTCAGTGCATCCAAGTGCTGTTCAAGTGTAAAATTCTGGGAGTCAATTCTGTTCATCTTAGTTTGCTCCACAGTGATGTTAAAGCAGCCAGAAGCAGTGGTGCAGATAAGGCATATTTTCCTCACAAACTCTGGTCTCGTCTTGAGTGCCTTTCTCCCTGGTAGGTATTTGGAAGATGGAGACTGCAGCTACAGGTTTTATCTGTGATGAATTTCTCTTTAATTGAGACAGTTCTGCTTAGCAGGCAAACCTGGGCCCTTTGCTGCTTCTGAAGGGTACAAAGGGGGTGTGTTGGCATTGAGGTCCTGTCTGTCTTTCCCATCTCCACTGTAAACTCTTTATCATAACATGAAGAATCTGTGCTTCCAGATGTTAACTGATCCTCCTTCAAGTGGAAAAGGTATTTGACTTTTGCACAGGTTTGCTTCTATCCTTATAAATAAAAGGTCAGCCCTTTGTACCGTGATAACATGGGATAGGTTTCACTGTGAATAACAGTTATGATAATCAATGAGGAATGAAGAGATCAAAAAACAGTAAGAAAAAATTATACAAATTGACACTGGGAGGAGATGGAAAATAAGGAGCATAGAAGAATGGGCAGGTGAAATGCAACTATGTTGTATAAGAGAGCTTTCATGATGTGAAAGATGAAGGAAATTCCTTCATGGAAAGAGGTCCTTTGTACCTCTCCTCAACAGCTGTCTCCCTGCCAGACCTGAGGGAGGCACAGCACAGAAGAGTCCTCTCCACTCCTGGGACTCTGCAACACCGTGCCAAGCTCACCAGCAACCTGAGTGGTTTAATGAAGAACATGGGGAACTTTCCAAAACAAAATTTGAAAGGGAAGAGGAGACTTGCTTATGAGCAACAGAGGTTTATCATGGACAGCAGATGACCCTCACGAGGACCCTTCCTAAAACTATAATTTGAAGTCAGTGCTGTTCTACATCTATCATAAATTGTTTCTATTTCTCCTCTTCTCTAGAGAAAAATACTAGCAATAATTTTTTTAATAAAATTTTGAGTCATAGCAGTTCCAGTCCAGTCTTGCCCTTCTAGCAGATTGATGAGAAACATTTTAACATCCTTCCCTGCTGGTTTTCTGTCTATTCCTTTATTTTCTGCTTATTACTATTTTCATTTCAAATTAAATGGTAATGGTAAAAACTCAGCACCAGTTTCATGACTTCAGTTTCTTCTGTGTTGTCAGTTTTATTGTTAGATTGTTGTGAGGCTACAAATAATCCTGGAGTTCGGGGTTGGGCTTTTCATTTTCATTTATAAACAATGTCATAAAACTGAGATGTATTCCATGGCCAACTCAAATCCACTGACTACAATGAACATTTGGCCAGAAGTCACAGCAGAATCTAATGCACAAAGCTGAAGACCACATACTATGTATTTTAGCTAAAATGTTTTCATTTGACAGCTCTGCAGAAAATGTCTTTGCTAGAGGTCAAACAATTCATTTAGTAAACAACTGATCTGAAAATTAACTGCATAATTAGCAGTTTGGGTGCATTATAAATAATGTTTAACTTCAGACAAGAATAGCTCTAATTGACATGAATTTCCATAAACCTCTGACAAGGCTGGAAACTGACAAGTGACTGAGAGGAATGGGAAGAAAAGCCTGAGGAAAAGTTATTTACCAATGTTCATTTATTTATTAACAGTTTGGGAGTGCTAATCATTATGGTCACACAAACCTTTACTTTGCCAGTCTGGAAACCACCAGACATGGACTTCACTCATCTCCTGTCTTTTTACAGTCACTTCTAATTCCTCTCAGTTACTGGGATCTCTAAATATCTTCTCAGTTACTTGGTTCCAGGATGCAGAACCTAAAAGTCTTCCATTGGAGGTGGACATCCTTACACAGAAAGTTTAAGCTGGCAGACTCATCTTTCTTACCTTAGTCCTTTATTTATGTCTTTAAATTAAATTTCTTGTCTCACAGAAATGTGAAAAATAAAAATTTATCTGATCTTTGCAGGAAGACAAAAGAAAGCCCCAGACTCATCCCAGAATGCATTCAGCTTTCTCTGCAAAGCCTAAGGAGAATTTGAACCTCAAAGGAATACATATATATAAATTACAGTTCCAGGATGTTTTACATTATTTTATTAGGATATAAATCAATAAACCAAAAAGCTTGTTGAAAGACTAAACACTTGCCTAAAGACAAAAGGAGTGACAGAAGCTGCAGCTCAACACAAAAGAACCCAAAGCTGCAGCTTTCAAAACACGGAGACATAGGTGTTGAAATCTGAATTGTCAGATAGAAACTTTCTTTCATTGCTTTAATACCAGCTGTACTTTTTGTTTTCAAAGTTCTGATTTCTGTGTGCCAGAGATTTCATGAGAAACAGTCATTTTTTTAAAAAGTTGATAGAGTTTTTAGCAAACATATCCTGAGTTGTTCTTTTACTTTCCTAATGACAGGGACAGAAATTTTGAAAAATTTCAACACCAATGTCTAAATTTTATTAGGCAGTGATTTCCAGATCTGGATTGCTCAAATGTGGATCCTTGGATTCTTGCTTTCTTAGACCTCCATTTGGCAATTATTTGACCAGACTCTCTGGCAGAACAAATTTGCAAACACAGCTGAAGTCAGTGATACTATGCAGGATGACACCAAGAAAAAATTCCTGGCAGCAATAAAGGTTGGTTGCCTATGTTTTCCAAAAAAAAACTGAAAATCAAGAAAAGGTGGATACATGATGGCATCAAGTATCTATATTTTCCCTTGGACAAATCAGCAACTTTTCTAAGATAGAAGCAAAAAAATTACAAAATACAAAAATTAAATCACACAAGGGAAAAAAACAATAAAAAAATACTTGTGTCCAAGTGTTTAGGCATTTAAAAAGTATTTATATATATATATATATATATTCTTTACATTTTTTGTTTATTATGTGTGGGGTTTTGATGTTCTTTGAAGACTTGTCAGTTATTTTCTGTTGTTTTCCATTTAAAGTGGCAAACTTTCTTCAAGAGATCCCTAGTTTTTAAGTCAGACAGCAATATTGCAGTAGGCTCCTTGACTATTTGTGTAATAAATTAAATAAATATTATATGCACCTTATATAAAATAAACCTTTTAAACACATGACCCAGAGATACATGCATAAAAGTGAGTCAGTTTTTTAAACTCTCTCTTTGAGTCAACCACTTTCAAGTAGAGTGGTTTAATTTACACACAGAAGGATCCTTTAGGGAATGAAAATCTTGTAGAAGCTGTCTGGATAGATACTTTCTTCTTTCATTTACTTCCCCATGGAATAACACACTTCTTTTCTGCAGAGTCAATAGGCTTTTATGAAGTTTCCTTGAGTTAAATTGATTTCTTTAGCACTAATCAGCAGGTTTTTTAGAGACCAGACTTTGAAATACATATTTTCTTCTCTCAGCAGGACATGCTATATTTGTGTTACCTCACTTCAGTAAACCAGGTAAGAGAAGTCCCAAGTCTATAAATGAGGTCTGTGAGATGCAGTCAATGAGAAACAGCATGTGAGAGCCTTACCCTGCACTGGCACCAGAGGAAAAAATATTTGGTTTACTCTGATAACCTATTCAGTGGGATCAGTGCCAGCTGCTTGCCTCTGACACTGCATCCTGCGCATTTTTGAGCCCTGCATGTGATGGATGAAGCCTCTCAATGAGCTCATGAATTATACACAAGCATAGATCTGTCTCTGTATATGAAAATACACATCTTTTCCTATGCACACATGTATGTGCATGTGCAACTGAAACAAGTAGACAATTTTCTGATGGTTGTGGATTTGTCATGCCAAGAGTGTCTTGATGATTGTAAGAGAGTTAATTAAACATTATACTGGCAGAACTAGAACATTTCACTGCTTTCTTTTGAAGATTATTCTAGTAGCTGCAAAAAAATAAGGTTTTATTTTGTCTGCCTTCTTGCTTAACAATAAAATAATTTAAAGGCTTTTTATCATCTTTGTGTTTGCAATCCATATACACATAGAGGGTAGAAATTATACTGCAGACACTAATTTTTCCTATAATGTGACTATATATTCTTCCATTGTCTCTTGATAAGTACTAACAATTTTAACAGCTTTAATGTAACTCTGTAATAGCTAAAATCCCTAGAATACTTGCAATTTCTCCATATTTCCTGAATGGTATTTGGTTTTAAGTCTATTATTCAATTATTCAATTATTTCTGGAATAAATAAATATGTATAATTTTATATTGCTTGATCTGCAAGTGAGCACTTTCTTATACACAAGCAATTGAATTGAATTCTGTCCTCACTAGTAACCAGCACCCCAAAATTCACTGAGATCTACAGGAAACAAGGGAAAACTCCTAATCAGGAATGCTGTTCTGTATTAGTATTTACAGGTCCTTTGAGGTACAATCAATATTAATATTCACTTGATATCCAAGGACTGTGACTGAAGGTATGCCACAAATATGTGTTCAACTCTGTCCTTCTCTGATGACTGGCTACCTGGAATATTCTCAAAGCTCCTGCACACAGTTTTATTTTCCTCTATCCGCTTGTTAGTTCTCTTTATATGCACACTGTGAAGAAAGTCCACAGTGCTATCTTGTTTTCTCTTGCTGTGATTGTCTGTGTGCACAGTATTTAGTTATGCTAGAGCTGTGTGTGATGTCTTCTCCACAGAATGATACCATGACCTTCTGGAAGGACTAGAGACAGTCTGACTTTGGCCATATTACTCTGCTTCTCTGATACATAAAATAAATAAGCAGCAAAAAATAATGGAATATATAACATTAAATACTCTGTAGATTAAGAATGAAATAAGCAGATGACTAGGCATTTTAGGCAATGAAAAATGATGTGCAATTATATGTTAGAGATGATGGTCTGGATCACTGTATAGTATGATAAGATAAACCAGTATGTGTAAGCCACAGAATTGCAGCTATTCCTCTAAAAATATTTAATTTCAAGGGAAAAAAGTGAATTATTGGTTATGCACATCATCTGTTTCTAATTTTAAAATAGACCATAAATGATTTACCTCTGAATAATATCAGTGAAATTCTATGAAAATAGTGTGATATTTCAGTTTAATTTTTGTCATTCTGACATTAAGGCAATTAAACTTATTTCTTCACTTTAAAAAAGTTTACTACAATTAAACAGTGTTGTATTAAATAAAAAGATAAATAATTGAATATCTGAAATACACCAAAAACTTTCTGTTTCAGTTTTTTTTTTTAAAAGGAATCTATCCACATCCTGTGAAATGAAATTTTAGGGAAGGTTTCACTCTTCAAATAGTCAGTATAACATCCTTCTGGGTTTTTTTGTTGAGTCCCTGAGACATCCATCATTTGCTCAGTTCCAGTTACACATCAATTATGCTGTAATGCATTCTGCCCCTGATCCATGGAAATTGCTTGTCCTTAGATTCTGGTTTCATGCTTTTCTTTCTTCTTGAGGTGCAGAAGTTCACATTTTGAGCTGTGAAGGTTCAGACCCCAGTCACAGCCAAGACGGCAACAATTACAGATAGTCACGAATAGCAGGATAGAGGCATTCAGGTAATATATTGCAGTAAATAATTTAGACTGCTTAATTCATTCATAAATGCATTCTCTTTTCCTGCTTTTACCACCTCCCACTTGGAATATTCTCTTCTGTATGCACTGAAGTAGTTTGTGCCTCTACAGGAGACCAGCAACAGCATAAATAAGTAAATACCCAGCAATGTTCATGTGGAGATTGTTTAAGAGTTATTAACTTCAGGTCTTGGATGCACAAAGTGCAGTTATATAACAGGAAAGCATCTGAAAAAACCAAAACCATAAAGTGGAAATGCAGCATGGTCTGGCAGAATGAAGACACCCAAACCAAGCCCAGGTTCTCCCCCTGCCATGTATTATATTGGGATGTCAGGGATATTGCCTTTAGCTTCTCAGTTTCCCAGAATAACATGTGAAGGGCATCACTTGTACCTCTCCTTTTTCAATCACTGCTTTTGGGACTTGCTAGTTTCATGAGGTTATGACCATGCACACAAATAAACTCTGGCTGAACCAAAGAGTCCTTCTTGCTCTCAGTAACAGGTAAGCCTCCCATTGTCTTCATCATAAGTAAAGAGCTCCTAAAGATTTATCACACAAATGGACACACCTTATCCATTCACTATCCGTTTTCTAATTCTCTATGACCTCAGAAATCTCATTGGGTACCGAATTATTCACGCTCATAAAATGAAGTCTTTCTGATATGTCAGACACAGTGACAGCAGCTTCAGAGTTGTCTTGCCCACCACCTTTCCCTACAATGTGACTAGCCATACCTGCCAGGTATCTATCTAGCCTATTTTTCAAAGATTCCAAGGTAGGATTTCATTATTTCTTCAAGCAACTTTCTCCAACGCTTCACTATCCTTGCAATTAGAAAGTTATTCCAGTGTTTATCCTAAAACTCCTTTTCCAGAAATTGGCAGATTCTTCTTGTCCAATGCAAAATGGACACAGAGAAAAGAAAAAAATCTATATTAGATATTCTCAGCAGTCTTCTTTTCAGGTATTTAAGACTGTCAGAGTTTCCCTGCTTTGCTTTGCTTCACTGTAGGCTCAGCAGCACACTTTTTCCAGTCCTTCTTCACAGGTAATGAATGTATCCTGGACTTTCCTCACTATCACTGTTCTTGGTGGGCTGTAGTTCAGTTTGCCAAAAATACAGGTGGTGCCACAAGCAGTTTCCTCCTGGAGCTCTGACCAGCACTCTTGAGCTGACACAGAGCTGGGGTGCACAGAGAGAAATCATGGTGTGACTCCAGATTTCTATGGGAGCAAGAGCCCTAAAATGACCAAATGTGTGTTAACAACCAGCAGGGTGCCTTAGGAGAGAATCTGAATAGGAGAATCCAGTGTCCCACACTGTATGGGCTATGGAGTATTACTTCAGATTAGCTCTGGTCTATTCCCAGACCCTGAGTCAGTAATTGTAGCAAATTTCAAACTTGAAGCAGATTTCCTGGTTTACTGTCATCCAAAAGTCACCCAGTTCTCCTGCTCTAAAACTGCTCCATGATGCTAGCAGAAGCACAGCAACTAAAGATGTCTGGGACTTGAAACATCTGAACAAAAAATGTGATGTTAAATGCCTCCAGTCGTATTTTTTGGATGTGCATTATAGTTTTCATAATAAGTGTGCACTGGGGTTTTCAAAACCAAAATGGGTCGTGCCAGAACTCAATAAGCAGGGTGATCACCCCAGCCTGAAAACTCTGAAGTGAGTGAATCAAACCAGCAGCACAGCATGCTCAGGGAAGTACATACACTAGGTTAGATTTCCACTTGTTTTCCTGAGTGAAGGAGAAGGGCTGAAAGGAAAAATTAGGCTCATTGGTAGTTTTTTTATATTTATAGTGGTTTCTGTGTTTTCTGCTAGATTTCTTTTAAGTATCAGAAGGTCAAAATTTAACTACAATTAAAATAAAACCTATCATATATTTTTTCATAAGTGTTGTTCTGACATTCTAGTGTAGCTTTAGAAGACTTAAAGGCATAGTCTTCTAGTAGTGCAATATTCAAACTCTTGTGTTGGACATTCAAAGACAGCAATTTATTTTGAAGAAAGAAGAAATCAACAAATTCTGGAAACATGAAGGGAGCCTTTCTTTGAGAGAGAGGTTGCTCTTTTGAGATACCACTTGCAACTCCAAAAAAAAAGAGCACAACACACATTTGATTTTATTTCTTGGCAATAGGGGATAATTCTTTCTGATCTTTCTCTTGAGATTCTTCTCACTACTTTATTGACTAAAGAATAGCTGTCTTTTATATCCAGGCTGCTTCTCAAGCTGAATGAAAATTAGCCACCTAGGAAACAAATTTGGTGTTTGACTGGTTTTCTGCTCTGATTCCCTGAAACCTTAGAGACAACCAAGGTTGAGAGGTAGTTGTTCAGTTTGTTTAAACAACAAACAAATGGCTTTCTTCTCCTGGCTTTCAGTAATGTTCTTCAGTGTGAATATGCTGTAGCCAAATTAGTAAATTTGGTTACTGGGATTGGCTTTCATAGAAATTTCAGTTTCAAGTCTTAAAAAATATCAAGATATTTTTCCTTAGGTTACAGGACAAGGTAAATAGAATTAACTCCCTGTATGTCCCATATCCTCAATCTCCCAGAATCACCAAGAATAGAGGGTAGAAGACAAGAGTTTAAAAACAAGTCCTGGACCCAGGACTACTCATCCTGATAGTTAGAATTAAGAGATCTTATAGAAGATACTAAAGTACTAAAGAATCTGTGTATTTCATTTATATGGTGTATTTAATAAACGTTTAATAGCCTGAATTTGTTGCAGAGGGGCAATGAACATGCATTAAATCAGTACAAAACCAAAAACTGTGATGATAATAATAAATACAAGAAAAAATAGAGCCTACAAATTTATTTTTGTTTTCCCTCCTCATTACTCCCACTCAGTAGCTGCAATGCGTAGGTCCCTTTCTTTATTTGAAGTTATTGCATATCATATTGTGATGTGGTACACCTGTTCACTTGCAGGTTTGTTTTGTAAGTATATGGGACTTCTCAATCACAAAAGAAGTTCTGCAGAAATAGCTGTATGTTAGAAACCTGAACTTGTGAATATGTAAGTGCTGAAGAACATATTGTCGTATTTTTAAACAAACTTGCTGCAAAAACTTTAATGTTCCAGTGCTTTGAAGTACTTTTCCTTCAGAAGACATCCAAGAGGAGAGAAAAGAAAGGAAGCAAACAAACTTTTTACACAATATTATTGGAAGAGTTTGGCATTCTGAAGATGTATTGTCTAGATTTCTACCACAATGAGCAAATGCTCTGCATGACCATGAACAGACAGCAAAGTAGGCTGAAAGATGTGCTACAGTAATTTCTTCTTTGTTTCTTCTCAATCTGTTCTAAAATGTTAGGAGTGCTGACATAACCATGTCACTGTTCATATTTTCCTTTCTCTGTTCCTTCAGCAGTTCATCCCAATACTTCTGATTGCCACGGAAAGATTTGGCATGACACTGTTTTTTCCTCTTTGTTGGGATTTCCAGGATATTGTTTTAGATATCCAGTGATTCCATCTTGAGTGAAGTTATCACAAAAGATCAAAACCAAATACTAATTAAATACTCTATTCCTTATGTGAAGGAAAGAGTCAAGCTGAATAGATCAAAACTTAATGATGGAAATGTGCATTACTGAATTTTAGTGATATCACTCAGTATCCATCCATCCATGCAGATGTGGTAACATTTTTCTATAGTCATATTTAATGGGGAATATGAAATTGCTCAAAATACAAATGCTCTGCAACATTAATTATATTTTACAGACATTTCTATTTGCCAACTTGATAACTTAATTAACCTTCTTAACCTTCATTTTTTCTAAATTTGGATGGCAAACTCATGATTTCAGTTTAGCTAAGCAGACTGCAGTTTATGATAGTTTATAATAAAAAATAAGCCAAGATTCTATTCAAGATTATACAAAATTTCATATTCTACCCAGAGGTAATTTCTGGGAGCGTTTGGTTCCTACTGAGTCTATAACAGTGTCTGTGGATGATATTTGAATTTTTTTTATGCTGGCACAAGTGTTAACAGAACTTATGGGTATTGGAAAAGGATGCTTGCATTTCTCTTACATTTGTTTTATTTTAAACATAGATTTCCACTGAGCATGTCACTGTTGTCTGAAAAACAACACTCAAATGAATCCTACCTTTAATAACAAAAAGTTAGAGCATATCTCAGAATCATGGTCTTGTAGCTCATAGGAGAATTCCAGAGGTTTTTATCACCCAGCCCCTTCCTTGTCACATTTGGTTAATTATTCCTTTAATAAGAGAGAAGTAATTTTTTTCACCACTGGAGTGCAGCAGCCCTTACAGACCAGTTGTATTTCCAAAACTGACCTAAATACAGGTCAGGATCTGATATCTGCCACACACAATTATACACCACAGAAACAGTCTCTCTGATATTGTTTTTTTCTCAAAATGACATTAACACAAACTGGGAGATATGAGTAGAAGCAGGACTGAAATAAAAATGTGTTTCTCACAGAGGAGTGGTCCCCAATAACATAGCCGGTATCTTTTCTTATTTTCTAACATGTACTGCTAATCTCAGGCAGTGAAAAGCTATTTATTAAGCCAAGCTGCTTTTGGTTTATGAGCTTTTAGGAGGTTTTTGATTCACAATTTTGAGCTTTACTCCATAAACACGATGTCTAGAGACTTTCTGATAATACTCAAAATTCCCACTCAGTTTCCTAATTTTAGAGATTCATAAAATATGGCTTGCAAAAGGGCTAATCCTCTCCAAGACTGAAGTAAATCAGTCTGCTGGAGTAGGCAGGAGTGGCAAGAGCAGTTCTTGATTACATTCCTCCTCATCTTTCCCTCAAATCAGATGAGCAGGACATAGCTGGTAGCTCATCTCCCACTAAACTCTGCTGCAGGTGAGAAGCTGATGCCTCTGTGTTGAAGAGCTCCAAAAGCATTTAATGACTTGCAAATTTGAACAGCACTTAGATGATACTTTATTTATAAGATACATTTGGAACATTGTGTCTCATAGACACTGATGGAAGAGGTGAGTGAGTGCCTTTAGAAGAGCTCGGTACAAGTGTCAAAATAGTACATCAGAATATGCAGAAGTTGTTAATGGATCAGTCTTGAAAATCCACATTGCAAGTCAAATATTCATACTTGCATCCAAAACCTTCCTCAAACACTGACAGGTGTGTATTTCTTGAAATTACTATTCAATGACTCATTCTCCTTTCTGTTCTTTCAGGAATGTTATTTCTGGTGGAGAGCAGCTAATGTGGAATGATGAGGTCATATTAAAGCTAACACATGTTAAGCACGAGACACTCTGTACATAACACCAGTTCTATTCCTGATACGAATCCTCATCTGTTATTTGAGGACAATTGTCAAAAAGGTTTTCATCACTGAGTCAACTGCCTAGTGTCAACATATCCTTGTAACAAAGACCAGTTGCCACACTGGTATTTCAAATGTTTTTTTCCATGAAAGCATGCCCACATAGATGGGTGTGGAGTATCCACACTTCTATTGCATTCAATGTCTCCCAAAGACAAAGCAAAATCTTTGCCAGAATCCAAATCCTGACCATGAAATTGATGCAAGATTGAAGTCCCACCTCTTCTCAACCTATTGGAAATTTCAGAAGGTCATTGACTAGTGAACAGCACTTTGATACAGCTTCCATCTGGTGTCTAACTCTGCAGCATGGTATTTTCTAAAAGAAACTGAATAAATGATGCACATTGACCACACAGATGAGAATTCAGAAATATGCAACAATCTTCATTGTGGCTATTTGACGCTTGTTTAATGAGGAAGCAAAATGCAGTAGTAATCCTTCTGAGGCAAGGACTTGGTATTAAATCACAATTTAATACAAAATATCTGTGTTCCTCCAACTAATAATTTGTTGAATCTATACAAACCAATTCACAGAGACCAGAAGTCTAAAACTAATGTGACACTGGCATAAAGGAAGTCATGTCAGAGATTTTAATATCTGCTTTTCCACTTAGACATGCACTTTTGACAAGCTTTCTGTCTCAGTTTGTATGGAAAAAATATGCCTTTGGGGATAAACACAAAACCAGTATGAAATATGAATAGAAGACCTTGTGAAATTATCAAATCAGAATAAGCATTTGGGACAACCATTTTTTTCCCTCTGACTGGAAAATTCTATTCCTCTTGAGTAAATCTACAAGGCACCTAGTGGCTTTTCCTAATTTAAGGCACATTTCATTATATTCTGCTAAAGACCATGTCAAAAGCTGGCTCATCAGATCAGATGTGTTGCCAATCTTCCGTGCATGCAGATTCATCGTAAACTTTTGGTCTCATGCAGGTGACTACCAGAAAAGTCCTTTTACATTTCAATTTACAGTTCAAGAGAACTTCTGACCTGACTACAGCTATCTCAATTTCTTGTTTCTTTCTTTTTCATGTTATGAAATCACTGTTCCCATAGTATGGTGACAAACTTATGTCTTACACCACCTTCTCTTTTTGGCAGACAAAAAATTCAGTGCAATAATTTACTTCCACTACATTAGTAGAGTCTCAGCCTTTTCAAGATTTACATCCATGTTGTCCATTGAGAGAAATAGTTCTTGTCTTGAATTACACTGGAGGTCTTTCTTTTAAGAACAGCAGATCCTAAACAAATATTTTGTTTTAAAAGTTTTGGGTCATAATTAAAAATTGCAAATCAAACAATCAAATGTAAAAAAATCACAAAGACCAGATTTATACACAGCTAAGCTGTGTAGAATACCAAAATAAGGGATAATGCTGTAGGTATTTCTTTATTAAGCAAATCAAAACTACTTATTTTATATTTACTCTGAATGACATTTTAGGAACCTCTCATGGTATCAGGAGAAGAGGAGGCAACAGAAGTCAGTTTAAAAATCAGTATTTTGAGCAATCTTCATCACGTCCTGTATTTCCTTTAATAAGCAAAGGAAGATTCATATAAAATGTTTAAAATTCAGTTTCTTATTCCTACTATCCAGGATTTGACACTGGTTTCAGGTATTGTAGGTTTCATGTTTTACAGGATAAGTTTTAAGCTTAACTACAGTGATTACAATTTCAATTTTGCTATAAGTTTTGAGTACCCCTGAAATAACTGAATTGAGACTGTGATGCTTAATTCTGCTAAGCAAAATGTTCACTACACCTTGGGAGATGAATGTCAGCATAAAACTTTTCCTTCATCCATAATCTTTAGTAGTTCAAGTGTGCCAGAAGTCTTGATTTGTCAGCCTAGTTGACACTGTGGCTCATACAGCTTGAGATGATCTATGTTGTCCATAAGGGAGCATCTCCCCATGCTGAGCACATCTAAGAAAGTTGGTTTTGGTAGCACAAAATTATGATAACTTATCTTTCACTCTGTGCAATTACATTATGTAATTTTCCCTTTTTTCCCCAGGAGAATAACTGCCTTACAATTGTGAGAGTCTGACAGGTTTAGAGTTATACATGTTCTCTGTAGTGCACTTTTCCTGATTAATTTATCAGAAAATTACTTTGTTACTGCAGCAACCATGAAAAGATGCTGAAGCAATGAAAGAGAAAAATAGTTTTGCCGAGATACAAGAGAGTAGGAATATTACTGTAATCAGTTAAATTCCTATTAGTGTTTAGTGTTTTGTGTGTGTATATATATAAATGGGATGCCATCTGTTTTAATAAATACAATAACAAGGACATAAAATGAGATTGTAGAGCACCAATTATCTTGGAATTAAGCTTTTCTTTGTTCAAAAAAAATACATATTTTTAACATTGTAAAATTTAATTTCTGAATTAAATTCTAAAGAATATGTTTTTTTGTTGTTTTTTTGGGGGGGGTTGTTTTGTTTGTTTGTTTGTTTGTTTTTTGGTTGGTTAGCTTTGGGTTTGGGTTTTTTCAATTGGTTTAAACACAATTCCATGATCAATCATGACCTCACATCTAAATACCTTTTGGGCTTGTTGAATTTAGTTTAGTAAAGCAGGAAGGACATTTTCTACAACCAATCTGAGGATGAAGTTTGAAACTGCCCCAAGGGTACAATACATGCACAGTTTTTATTATCCCTTCACAGAGAAATTTCAGAGTGTTTCCTTGACTTAAACAAGATTTGTTTTCAATAAACTTTCATGCTGGACAATGTACATAGCCTGAACCCCGGGCATATTAAAAACTAAGTATTTTTTATGCTACATTATTTTATTTGGAGATCATTTCTCTGGCAGTATATGTGAAATCTATTTTTTTCACCTTGTGTTTTGTATCCTCTTCTAATTTAACTTTTGCTTCTGCACAGCAGTTGTTTGAGTTTATCGTGACGGAAAAGGTTTCTTGATCATTGTAGTGCTCACTTCATCC
The DNA here is from genome assembly GCF_001522545.3 of Parus major. Lineage (NCBI taxonomy): Eukaryota > Metazoa > Chordata > Aves > Passeriformes > Paridae > Parus > Parus major. The sequence goes on along the minus strand of NC_031773.1, from coordinate 55,188,975 downwards.
TTTGGAAAACATGGAATGAAAAAATAAATGAATAAACTAAATCATTTCACTTCAGACTTCATTAATCACCATCCCATGTGTTTAAAAAAAGGCTGGATGTGGCACTCAGTGCCATGGTTTAGCTGAGGTGTTAAGCGTGGGCTGGACTCGCTGATCCTGAAGGTCTCTTCTAACCCAGTGATTCTGTGATTCTGTGATTTATCACTTCATCAATGAAAGATCCAAACTTACATAATCTACTTTTCCCAACACATATTTTATGTGTCCATCCAAATAGAGCAGCAGTCAGTCCCTGAAGCAGAGAATATCCCAGACAAGCCTGCAAATGAAGGGAGCTTGTTCAGGTGCCTCATTTTCTCGAGTCTTCTCTTTTTTTGCTTTTACATCCAGAACATGCATGGTCCAGATATATCTAAATTAAAGCTGAGTGATTGAATCTGGAAAGCTGAAAGCCATTGTGCTGGGAGATATAGCTGGGAAACAGCACCTATAAGTTGTATGAAAAATGGGACATTTTCCCAGAATAAGTTGGAGTTTTGTTCATTATTTAAAGAAGAAAATAATGACTTATGAAAGATCTATTCTCATATATTTGATTCATTTCACATTTTAAATTCACTGCAACAGCTGAGATGTCTTGGAAAACAGTCAAGAACAAGTGTACTTGCTAAATTTTCACTTCTTTCACTTAAAATACTAGGGTTTCTGTACATGGCTTGCAACACTTGAAACTCAATGCTTTTTCAAGTTAAAAAAAATGATTGTTTCATTCTCTTTATTTAAGCTGATCATTTAACCTTTTAATCTCCTTACTTCCTTGGTAAAGTACAGTTAACCACTGCTGACAGTTCAGGCTGTGCAGGCATGGAGGTAGGAGGTGGTGTTCTAGTTTCTGTTTTCTTTCCCCTATCCCTGTACCTTGGACTTGTCCAACCTTGTGGCAACAGAAGCTGACAGATGGCATTTGAATTCCTATTGGGAGGGGGAGTGGGGTCATGCCAGGGAACACAGGGGTTTGCTCTTTGTTTCATAAATGGCCAACATGTCACCACTTGCAGGGAGTAATTGCCCAGACAACAAAGGGAATAACATTTACCTGCATCTACATTTTACTCTGGATAAGATGGAATGTATCTGTGGATCTTTCTGCCTCAACTTCACACCTCTGTACTAAGTCAATGATGCTCCTTGCCCTGTATTCTGCCAAATGGAGTAAATGTGCTGCCTGAGGAAGGATAGCCACTTGGTCATGGGATCCTGCAGGACTGTGAAGACCTTCTCTGACCAGACCCTACATCCTGGGAATCCCAGTGATGGAGAAAGCCCTTTTCTCTCCTTTTCTTTCCTCTGCCAGACTAGTCTAGCTGGGTTTTTTAATATCATTCTTCAACAGATACTCATTTTTTCCTTATCTTTTAATTAATTTGGGTATTTTTACATGTAATACTGCATGTACTTTTGAATGGAGAAGTATACACAGGGAGTGTTCTTAACCAGGATAAATCTTTGAAATTAAAGACCATATAACTTTTTGTACTTAATTTTTGAGTAAGTGGTTGTAAAATTTATCAGTTTGAGATGTCTTTCACTGGCTGAATATAGATTTTGTAGATTTAATGTCAACACCTGGTGCTCCACAATACTAAGGTTCTGCTGAAAACATAGTTGCACAAGATGGAATTAATGGCCCATGTGTATTCTCTGAAACTAAAAATATTTTATATTTATACTGAGAGGATTTTAAAATCTATCTCTCCTAAAACCCAATCTAGGGTTTACCCCAGCCTATCAAATGTTAATTTAGTGAATTCTTCCCCATCCAAGTATGTATGAGAGTAAAGGATGGAAGAGGAAGAGTAACACAAAGTAGACCATGTTTAAAGATGAGCAGAATGGTCTGTCATTCTGAATGCTCCAATTCAGAGCAAAAAGTACAGATTATGCTTCTATTCAAATACATTATGCAAAATATTTTCTTGTTTTCAAAAGTTCCAGGACAAATGTGAAAACAAATCTTACAGTTTGCTAAAAAAGCTGCAGGAATATAGCTGAAGTCAAGCCCTCTGTTTTGAGAGTTATAAATGAGCAAAGTGAAAAGCAGATTTTTTAAATTACTAACTGACAGTGGAGGCTTTGGTATCATGATAAACCATTTGGCACTAGATAACTGAGTCTCCTCCAAGGCTTTCTTCATCCTGACCTCAGATGTGATTCCAGTATCAGGTGTCAGGGGGAAGAGTAGAGGTACCATAAAAGTGCCTGAGAGGAGAAACACGACTGCTCTTTGCCTTTGTTCCTCCAACACTGTGCTCAAGTTCAAAGGAATTTCTGCTCTGCAGGGGAGAAAAGGAGGCACGTAAGGGCTTTCATAATTAGCAAGGTTAAGTGAAAGGATGAGGTGCCTCACAACTAATTGGGAGTTAAGTCAACAGGGAAGCTGCCTTCAGATCACAGGACCAAAAACTTCCTGATGGAGATTAAACACAAAAAAGCAATTTAGTTTACTCTGTATTCATTAGGCAGGCCTGTGTGTGCTGAGGTTTGAGATTTGCTATAGCTGTTATGTCATATATTACGGCAAAGGAGATTCAATTAACGAGTAATGAGACAAACCTTGCACTGGAGATGCAAAGCTGCTCTAAGCTGAATGCTTTAAAGGTCTAGCCCAAATTGGGAGCTGTGTTGAACTAGTGAGATCAGACAGGTGTAAGTTCCAGGCAGTGGGTATCCAAGCAAGAGCAATGCCAGTGGCTGACAGACAGGGCTTCTGAACCTGGCTTTCCATTGCTAATAGAAATTCTCATTAACACAGTGGATGGCAGTCACAGCAATGATGTTGGTGAACCTTGAGGGAATGAACTGAAAAGTAAAGATTATTTTAAAAAATCTTTACTGTTCACACAACAAAAGTTTGTATGAAAATCTTTGACTCCCTCAAGTGTCCAAGGAAAATAGGAAAATAAGAAATGTTTTTCGGCATTGCATTTAAAAAACAGATCACTTTCCCCATTTTCATGGCTATTGTAGCTGTCCTTGGGCCAATATAATTTGTGCCCTTTTCCTGTATTTACCTCCTCTGACTATGGTGGGAGCAGCAGTGTCTGTGTTCAGCAAGGGGAACTAATGCAGATTTGAAACAGGTGAGTGAATTAAAATGTGCTAGAATATTACTTGGGTAGACCCAAGTAATTACTGCTGGTAAATGCAGTAGCATTGACCACATCAGGTAGTTTTTTTTAAACAAACAGTATTATCTCTAAGATAGTGGAATAACAATCAGCATCCCTCTTTTTCATCTAATTAACTTGTTGCATGAATTCAACACCACAGGTTTTTGTCCTTACTTTGCTGAGCTATATTCTGAGTCAGTCCATAAAAAAACAAACAAATTGTCCCATGAGCTTCAGAAGAAAAATATTCTGAAATTCAATTGGTCTGTGTTCAGGGTAACACATTGCAGGAATGGAAATAAGAATATGAGTGGAGGATGGTCACTATACTAACTACAATAAACTGATTTTTTGGTTTGCTAGTCGCTTTAACTACTTTTGCCAGGATTTCTTATACTAAGGAAAAATATAGTTTTTCTTCCTAAGCACAAGCTGGGGGTAAGGTAAGGATAGATCTGTACAAGATAGGGAAAGTGGTATTTGACTGATGAGGAGGAGCAAAATATTTCAATGAACAGAATCAGAAGATATCAGAAAACAGTTGACAATTAACACAGCAAACAAAAAGTATTTTCTTACTCTCATTTCAGAAAAGCAATAAATGAAATCAGGACTGAAATTTCACCAGAATATTATATGAATTTGACATTGTTTTTCATCACAGCCTGTGTCTGTCTTCCTTCAGTCATTCTAGGATTTTTTTCCCCTCTAGCAATTTCTCTCTAAAGTGAAAAAAATACATAGATATAGATATAGCTATAGATGTTATAGATATAGATGATATAGATATAGATGATATAGATATAGATATAGATA